>NW_016690252.1:3707364-3725809 GCF_001604755.1 Lepidothrix coronata | reverse complement strand
CAGCATAAATAGGAATAAATATATTTGAATTTTTAAAAGCAGAGTAGAAATATATTTGTGTACTTAGATAATTAAGAGTTAGCTTTTATCAAGCTTTACACATGTACAATGGTGTCTGCACCTTAGGTAATCTTCCCTTACTGCCAGTGAACAGAATTATGTGCTTCACAGCGTGTTTTAGAACCTTGCTTTAAAATGAGAGGAATCATACCTTGGATGTGATTACTTCTCTCCATTTACTATAGAGAGAGTGTGCAGTGACTAGCTCAGATGAAAATGTCTGCTCTGTGTATGTCTATTTAAAGTCCAATGAATCACACCTGAAACTCTGAATTCACACTACTCTTAAGTCCTTTGAATTCTTTATATTAAAATACAAACCACTGCCTTGCTGCCAGCTCTACTGTGTATGTTGTGCAAGACCGATTGGTATCCTCCTCCTTATTCACTGGTCTCATATCCTCCCTTTCTTAAGAAAAGAATGAAAAAAGGATGAATGACATCTGTTAGCAATCAATGGTGAGGATGTACCTTGAATGCAAGATGTTAGGACACCCTGTGCTAGCCCAGATTAACATTCGCTGTGAATTGACAACATTATAAGCTGTGAAATGTTGCCATTTGCTTGAAAGTTAGATTGCCACTTCCATGAATATTTGTTTCAAGGGGATTCTGGAAAAACTGTAATAAAATAGGTGGTGATAAAATCTGTTTAAACAACTTTTCAAATTGCGTCATTAGTGTTCCCTTCCATTAAACCCGAATTTTCTGATGGAGAAGAGAATATGATCTGGTGGCTGAGATTCATTTTGAAGAAGGAAAATTATTTGAAAATACCTAAGAATCCATAACAATTACCTAACATAACATGCAGCACACAAAAGAAAACCAAACCAAAACAAAACCTGAGAGTGTATCAGAGGTAATTTTCACAGCTTGTGGTCTCACTGCAGTTGAGGGTTTTTTTGTTGTGTTTTTTTTTTTTTTTAATATAATTCTGTGAAAAGGGAATTTTTCTATAGCTAGAAAATGGGTAAAACCACATGTACAATGTCTCATACATGATTTTTTTGAAGCAAACAGGCTGAAACTTCTCATATTTGATTTGTCCATTCTCTCTAGCAGTTTAGCTAATAGTTCATTCCAGTTCCTTTAAAAAAGAAATTTATGGAGTACTAGCTTTAAAATTGCAATATAAATGCAAATAGACTGACATCAAGAATCTCTTGATTAAATACTACAGAAAAGTAGCAATAGAAGAAAAATTCATTTTTTAAACAATTTTTAACTATAATACTATCTTAACTAAAAGACATAAACCAAATCCAAATTTAAATTCCAGCAATCCTGATAATCCAACTCAAGGCAGAAAAATGAAAAAAAAAAAAAAAAAAAAAAAAAAACTTACTAACCAACCAAAAACCCACAAAATTCAAAACCAAAAAAGTCCAGCAAGCAAACAAACAAACCAACCAACCAACCAACTGAAAAAACAACACCATAACCATGTGGAATACATTTTCTTTAAGGTCCTCAGGGCCAAAAAGAACAATAAGTACAGTGGATAGAGGATGGCTGTTTCTCAAGTAGTACAAAATAGTAGTCAATACTGTAAGCTGACCAGGTGAAATGAGAAAAGGAGTTTTCCATAGTGGCTCCTATGCCTATTTAAAATTACAAATAAGATCTATGTTTTTAAGATAAAAGATTTGAATTTTGCAGGATTTTTTTCTCCTGAAAAATTAAAAAGGTAGAAGATAATGTTATCAAGAGAGATTCTGAAATCACAGTCGGACCAAAAAAGCAAAGTTCCTAAATCTCTACTGTGTATCATACTGGTAAGGATTTATAACTTTGGATGAAGATATTGTAGGCTATCAGAAAGAAAGGAATAAATGGAACCAAAGCCAAGTTTGTGCAAGGAAGAGGGAGGGAGTGAGGAACATTATTAAAGCAGACAGTAATGGAAACCTATGAGAAATCTGGGCAGTGTTACAGGTAAAACGATTAAGTGCCTTCCAGACCGAAACATTGTTCTCTTTCCTTCTCATTCAAACTGAAATGCCCAGTAGGTGGGACACGGGTGTTAGAGTTTTATCTCTCTTAGACAGAAGAAGCTAAAGACTTGAGAGAGCACCTAAAAAACCAGCGTCCTGTAAGAACTGGAGGACAGGTCAATCTGGGATGCTCTTAGGGGAAGGTTTCCCCTCATGATAATGGCAGTTAGGAGTTCCAGCTTCCAGAATGTGCAGTGGTCTAAAAGTACTAGCTCTCAACCCTAGCAAAATTATTCATCACTGCTTTGCTTAGTGACAGCCTCGAGCCAATCAATCAGCCATCAACATGTAGCTCTCCATATGTCTTTCTGCACATCTATTCCTATATAAACACTTGTTGAGATGGAAGAGTAGACAGATATCTGTGTGGAAGCAAAGGCCAACAGCTAGGATGCTTTCATATGTTTATGCAGATGTTCCCCTATTCTTTCATCTCTACAAGCATCTCTCTGACTCTTTGATTGACCTTTGTGGTCACTGAATATTCATTTTCCTAGAACTTCATTGACATTTTAGACAGCTCAAGATATCCAGAATACAACACCCTACAGTCAGCTTGTTATATTTTGAAGATGCAGCTGAATCCTTATGGTCTAAAAAATAGCATTGTATGACACAAGATAAGGTAGAGTCCTTTTTTTCAGTTCTTCCCTTTCCCCCCACCCTCCACCCCGTAACTTTCAAAATCCTTCTCTCTAAGGAAATATATTCATAGACTTCTTCTTTTGAGAGTGATCATGATTTACATGACCTCCAGATCCATTAGTTGGGAAGGACATTCACCTGTGAGAAAATAATAAGCAAGTTTATTTGCAGCTGTGCATTTGGGAATCAGTGTCTATTTTACCTATTGTACTGCTTTGGGATAGAGTCACTTGTCTCCATAGCTGCTTGTGTGAGGTTATGCTTTGTATTTGTGATGGAAACTGTTGTTAACAGAGGTGTTTTATTTATTGCTGGACAGAGACAACATCAAGATCTTTTCTAATTAGGCTGCACAAGAACCTGGGAGGTGGCACAGGTGGGACAGGATAGTGTGACAAATGTTTGAACCTTTCATTTTTAACCTGCCAACTTGCAAATGCTCAACAAGTGTCAGCAGACTACAATTTAATAACAAATGTATGTTTTTCTGGCACGGTGCTCACACATCTGACACTGGGGATCCAACAGGACTGCTATGACTGAAACCTGCCTGAGCAATATGTCTACGAGCAGTACCCAAAGCTGAGCACCAGATGCCTCTGTCAGCTTTAGAAACCCCTGCATCATATCCCTTTTAACCTCACTACCCTATGGAATAACTACTTAGTGTACTAAATCTGCTAAGCAAGGACTTTGCAATTCCAATCCAATATAAATGAATAAATATCTGACTGCTAAATGAATAATCTCTCATACATTAAACCAGTAAGCCAAAAAAGTCATTATAATGTATGCATTTAAATTATAATATACAAATATACAAAAGGGAAGATAGACATCCATTGAGACCAGAGAATTGATTACATGGTTAACAAGTGGAATATTTATAGGTCATTATTCATATTAATACTAATAGTTCTTTTGTGCTGCTTTCCTCCATTCTATTGTAAGACACAATGAAGTCAGTGGCTTCATTTCCCTTCAATAACCCACCCCCTACCTCAAATTTACCCTTGAATCCACCATTCTACTTTCTCCTGAATAACCTTGCCTAATATAGTTTCAATTTAAAAAGTAAGTGTTAAGCTGGGAAATGGATAAAAGAGGAAACCAGTACATATAAGCATGAAAGTTCACTGTGCATTATTAACAGTCATAATAGTACTTCGCATTTAATTCCCTTCCTGTAAGGGGATTAAAACATTTCTAATTATTAATCAGTATTAAACAGTTTATAATTACCTCTGCAAGAAGGTAATTATTAATACACCCATTTTGCAGATAATCTAAACCACAAAATAACTGTATAAGTTTGCCAAAATTGCTCAAAAAAAAAAGGACATAAGAAGTAAAAGAAGAAAGGTTGTGTGTCCTGTCCCTTGCTCTTGTTCTAACTCATGTAGTAACTCATTGTTTTTTGGGAAGAGAGGTTCTGTCTAGAAGCTGCCAAACACTAAAAAAGAGGAAACTGTTATGAAAGTCATGTCTGTTTAACTCTAAGCATGAAAATATGACCTTACATAGTGCAAAAGCAAAGAAACAATAAAAATAATATCAAACCACCACACACATCATACCCCTTACTAGGCATTTCTGCTTAGCTGTTATGTCTATCGAAAAAGTAATTTAAAAAAAAAAAAAGATTATTTTAAGCTAAGGATTTGTCATTTCCAGAGTTCAATATGGAGGGTTTTTTACATATTTTATTTAATGTAACATATTATATATCTCAGTGATGTACAGATCTGCACCTAGCAGTAAATTCCTCCACCGAAGATTCTTCCTGCTGAATATTAGTTTAGAAATGTCAGCTCTAACACTTTCTGTATACATATTGGTGCTACTCTGATAATTTCTACTGATGAACATTCGTCTCAGGACTACATAATTCACCCCTATCTCACGGAAAATGTGCATTACAGGACCTTTCTTCAACCCAACTCTTTATTTGGCATTTATTTTGAATTACACTTACTCTTTTTCTCTGCCATAACTGACAGTTTGATCCATTAATTCATTGCATTCTTAAAAAAAATAAATCAGTTTATCTATCTATCTAATTATTTATATATATATATTTATATACATATCAAGACCATGTTTTTGCTTCTCTTAAGATCCATTCTTACAGAATTAAAAAGTATATGTAGGCAAAAAGGCTGTTGTGAAGGATTGCTTGTTTTTTGTTTTCTCTGGTAGTACAGGACAATGTGTAGACTGATTCAAGAACAACAAGGCAGTGAAAATACAGAAATGAAAAGAGACACTGCAATGTGGGGTTAAATATGCTTTATTTAGCTCCCTAACAGGGACTGAAATTTTTAGCACCTAACAAAGCAGTCCTCTTAAAATGAGAATGGTCATTACCCAGACAAACAAAAAGATGTCTTTGTAGAGATCCATTTTGCAATGGAGTTTAGGGAAATACCTATTCACAAGTGAATCCTTTGGTTATTTTATCAAAATTATGGTGTAGCAATAAATTAAAAAAAATATTTTCAATTAATTTTTATTCACCTATCAGCTGACAATATCACTGGCACAACATAAATAGTGGTCTGAAGACACTGCTTGATCTTCTATTGGACTGGGCTGTGCTGTTATCTCTTAAACAGACCAAATAAACATGAGAAGAAGGACAGCAAGATCTATTACCAGGTAGCTACTTCTCAAAAATTCATAGAGAAGGATGGATACAGAATTAATCTTAGACAATTTGGAATCTCAGTGAATTACCAAGCTACACTCTGATCTCTATAACACTTCTCTTGTCTTAAATAGCAATAATTTGAAGAGTTCCATGCAACCTTTATCTCAAATGTGTAAGCATTTGGGATTTTTTTTTTTTTTTTAGATTATACTCTCTCCTCCCAGTTATGAATAAATGAAAGGAAACCACTAAATATCTTGATTTTTTTCATAACACAGGTTATGTATCTACAGCCAAAAAATAATTTTAAAATCTACTCTTTAAATCTCTAAATCCTAACACGTGGAATGAAGGTTTCCCATTTCTGATCTAGGAGTGAAAATTGCAAAAGTGGCAGCTGTAAGATGGTTTGTATTTCCCTTCCTCCATTAAAAGAAAAAACATTACTATCTTTCTCAAATGGATAGGTGCATTTAGCACAGGGGTCATAACTTCACTGAAATCAGCAGAGCTTCTCTGATTTATACATGAAGTATATCCCAGACATCAAGTGTGCAACATTTCAGGAAAATTAGCTTAAAAACTTTGGACTTTATCTTATGTGAGTCTTTTTCCATTTAGTGTCTCATGGATGGGGGAATTAAGAGCAACTCCAGTCTATTACCTTAATACCACCATAATTCTATTAATTTCAGAGAGCACACAAAGCAATGAAAAATAAAAATAAAAGTTAAAATGAAAATAAAAAGAAAAAGAGCAAAAGTAAGACAAAGAAAGAAAGAAAAGAAAAAGGAAAATAAAAAAGAAAGAGAAAGAAAAAGAAAAAAAGAGAAAGGTAAAAAATGAAAAAGAAAATCTACATTACAAGAGGAAAGATAATATTCATTAATAAATTGTACCTCTGTCTACAGGAATTCTACAGATCTGTCCCTTATTGACATCTAGTTATGATGTGGATAACTCACTTTTCCAAGCCTTATTCTTCCTGTGTAATGTGAGAAGTGACACCACATCCCTTCACCTGGGTCTTATGAACCTTAGATCCTAACTTTTGCAAGGATACTGGAGATTAGCTGAAACAAAATACCAAGTCCTATGAAGAGTGGCATTATACAGCACAGAGGTCTCAAAAAAAAAAAAAAGAAAAAAAAAAAAGACTGAGATTCTTTAACCTGGAGAAAAGAAGGCTCAGGGGGGACCTTCTTGCTGTCTACAACTGCCTGAAAGGAGGCCTCAGCCGAGTAGGGTTGGTGTTTTCTCCCAGGTAACAAATGATAGGAAGAGAGAAAATGTCTTTGAGGTGCAGTTTTGAGTCAAATATGAAGTAAAAATTCTTCACTGAAAGGGTGGGCATTGGAACAGACAGGCCAGGGAAGTGGTGGAGTCACCATCCCTGGAGCTGTACATGTGGCACTTGGGGACATGGTTTAGTATTGGGCTTGGCAATGCTGGATTAATGGTTGGACTCGATCTTAAAGGTCTTTTCTGACCGAAATGATTCTATGATTCTATGGCAATTGCTTAAATCTACACATTGTCCTGATGCTAAGTAACTACTAAATCAGTGTGTGTTGCTTTGAAACTCACGAATCACTCTGCAGTTATTTATTCTCTTTGTTACTGAGTCTGAGTATTCTGTCAGTAAAATCACAGTGTCTACAAAGCTGAAATGTGGATAGATAGAAACCTAAATGCCCAGGAAAGAGCAAAAGGACACTTTGCAGTATTCCTGGTGAGCAAGGTTAATGCTGTCTTCAAAAAGTTAGGGGAAGTAATATAATTTTTTTTAGTGGAGTCTCTCATATCTCATTAGCAATATCTTATCCAATTAGCACATTAGCAACATTCCTTTGTATTGCATTAGCATTCATATCATATCAGAATATATTGTTGCTAATACTATGTTACAGTCGTATCATATTAGTGACTTTCATATCAGATTACTGAGAGAGGATACTAATAAGACATTCCGATTCAATTAGTAAGGTAACAGAATTCCCTTCTTTCCAAGTCACTTCCAGCTTTGCTCCTAAATATAAGCTGATGATATGCATCAGTGGAGTAATCCTTTTACCATCTCAAAAGAACTTCGCCCTTCAGAAACCATGTCTGTAAAAAGAAAGAATTGGAAATCGACTCCTGTATTCCTACCTTGATAAACTCTGTGATCTTTCCAGTTCCAGGGATGCCAAAGGGAAGAGAAAACTCTCTCATTAGGCACACAGCCCTATTGCCTTGGCTGACAGACAGTGCTGTTTCCTGGGGTGTGTGTTGCAGGGGATAGATCAGCACTTTGCAGGACGAAGCGTTCAGGTGGTGTGTTAAAACTAGCTTAGAAATAGAGGTTTATTCATTTTAGACTTCCTTCCTACTTGAAAAATTCCATTTAGTAAATTTTTACTGAATAATACGAGGAGTTTCATTAATCTAAATCCTGAGAATTTGAAAATACTTCGCCTTTATAAGTGCTGATAGACTCTCAGAACAGCAATTTATACCAAAACCTGTTCAGAAATGCAGTTTGAAGAGGAGGAATGTGCTTTGGTAGAAAGCATATACCTAGGATTCAAGTAGATGAATGGAATCCAAGATGTAAAATTGCTAACTTTGTTATTACCTTCAATTTATCTGTGTTCACCACAGGTATTAATTTACTGTAAGCAAGGTGGGAGTTTGGAAAAGCTTCTTCTCCATCTTTCCCCATTAGTTGGCCATTATAGGAAGTGATTCCAACATTATGATACAGGAATATTTGTGTTCCTATGTAGCCCTCTTCACCTTTTACCATGACAGTTGCACCTATGTGAGAATTTGCTAATCCTTCCGAAAAGGTGCCGATTTTCCTCCAGAGGAGGATTTCCACCTGCTGAGATTAGGGTGATATATTCAAATAAAAGTATTCCCCAGATGTTTGTTCATCTCCAGGGACATATCTACTGTTCTTGCTAACTGAAAGTCATGGCCATGTACCTTTGAAGGCTTTCCATCAAGGGCTCAAGTCCGTGAGCATCATCTATGATATGTCTGACAGTCAGTAAGAAGATACTATAAACCAAATATACCTTTTACATCATCTGTGAAATAGATTATGGTTTACAACACCTCCCTGTCTCAAAGCAACAGTGAAATGTATGAATGAAATCTTAGCTAACTTTCTTTCAGTGTAAATATACTACCCATGCTGATTATTAACCTCATGAAGTGAATTACACAGACAATGTACCAAGTCGAGTAGTATCTCTGCTTAACTCTTCTCAAATTAAAGTGATATTCATTAAAAGACTCTCAGGCCTATTCCTGATGTAATATGGCATCATCATTGTTCCAGTGATAAGCTCTTGCCAAAGACATTGTAAGTCATCAGTGGAAGTTATCTGATTTTTATCTGTTGTGAGCTGGATAATGCAGTCAGGAGCTGAACGTGCACTGGATTTGATTATACAAGAATAATACATTTGGACTCCACCTTTTATTCATATTGGTAGTATTAAGTATCAAGCAATATAGACTTGGAAATTTCAACTTCAAGTAAAATTGCTATGGTTCTTGTTAATTACAGTGTTGTTACAACTATTTCATCTGTGGTTTCTTCATCCATCTTCGCTGTATCCAAGATTCTTCAGATTGTTTGGGTATTCCATCAGACAATTGGCCAAATTCACGCAAAGCAAACATCTTGAAGATCCATCTTCTTTCGGATGAGATCTTTAATCATAGGGCCACAGCCATCTCTTCTTTGCTTCTTTCCTTTTCTCCTACTGAATACTGAATTATTTTTTGCATAGTGCTCAACTTCTACAGAAATACTGTGTCATAATTTAAAATGTCCAGTAATCCATTGTTTAAGTCAACTCCTTAGAGTGTTACTAGTTGAATTATCTCAACATGAAGAATACCCAAAATTTATTTTTTTTTAATAAAATGAGTGCTCAATTACTAAAAGTACAGCACAGAGGTCTCAGAAAAAAAAAAAAAATAAAGAGAGAGAAACTAGTTTAATTTGCCTTTTCCTTTCTGATTGGCAGACTCCTGCCCACAGCCAGTGCACTGCAACATCCTACATTTTCTCCAGCATTAGGGACACTCATTTGGGGTCAAAGAGTTCAGTTTAGTTGCCCATACTTGGGTGTTCAAAGCCAGCCTATCCCAAGATATCAGTGTTGACCTGGAAGAAGACCCCTAAGCCAAACTGGAGCAACATCTGCAGAAAAAATGTATGAGCTGTGGGCCTGTGAGAAAGGCCTGAACAGGTACCTAAGTCAAGCCCCAGCATTTTTTCACCTAAATATCCTTCTAGAATGTGGATTTACTGGACCTCCATTAGCTTAGATACTGATTTCCTCTACAATATATTTTACTTAAATTTGGGCTTCTATATCTGTCAGCAGACGTTTTCAGAAAGGATGAAATGAAAAGGACTTATATATTCATTTCCATTTGGTGGACATAATCAATGGGAAATAGATTTTTTTTTTAACTAATTTTTTTTTAAATCAGAAATTGTAGTAATACCCATCATTATAGTATATCTGCAAAATATTGTAGGTTGCAAATCATCTGTAACATCAAAGTTTTAACCTAAAAATAGCGTAGCAGTGTTATGAGTTTATTGAGCACTTGAGAACTGAATGTGAGGCCTGACTACTGACATAATTATACAGTGATGAATAGAAAAATAACATGCTAGTCCAATAAATGAACTCTCTACAACACATTTTCAGTTTTGAAAGTGTTAATGTCAACAAAAGCAGAACTCATGACTGTTTGTCACAGAAGATCACAAAATAATCACAGAGATTGCTCTATATTTGAATGAATATTCATGAAAAAATTCCATTATTTGCATAGCCATAGTAATTATACTCTCCTAAAGTTAAATTTTCCCCCAAAATCTTATTGAAGGGTGGAGGATAATTTCCTTATAGTATAAAATGTTATAGACTTAGGTTAGATAACTGCCCTAATTTCAGCTATCCATTGGTGGCTATAATTCCATGGAGAACTTGATAATGAGTAAATTTGTTAATTCCTCCTACAAAACAGACTCCGTTTGCATTAAGAACTGATGTCTGAAATCCTTTTGCACTAGAAGTATTATATCAATGTCCTTATTAGCTGCTAAGAGATGTAACCAACCAAATAAGCTAAAAGTAATGTTTAGAATATATTTCAAAAGGTAAAAAGAATATATTACTGTCTCTACCATATGAGATTTGGAACTTCTGGGAAGCATGTCCTTAAAAATATATATATACAAAAGAATAGCTGAGGAAAAAAAAAAGCCTCAATCAACTGTTATTATTTTAATTTAGGAAAAAAACCACACAATAATAAAAAGGTCTATACTTTAGTTTAAATTCCCCTGAGAAAACCATTTGTCTTTTATTTTTCATTTCATTTTTAACTGAAGCTCATGCTTAATAGCAGATGCTGTTTTCAATGTGAGGCCAGGAAAAAAAAAAAAAGAATTTTGAAAATTCATCCTCAATAAAATAAAATAAAATAAAATTAAAAATTCATTACTTGTTTGTTTGATGTAACTTCATTACAACCTTTACTAGGATGTCCACAAAGCAGTTTACAATACAAATATAATGTAGAAATTCAATGGCTATTTTCAGTATTTTTACATAAAAATAAAGCATGACTGCCTGCAATATGTATGTTGTATATACAAGACTTCATTATTTTCCCTTTATGTCAATACTAAAACTATGAAAATACTTTGAAAAGGGGAGAGACCAGCAAGAAAACTGTTGTTAGTGTTCTTAGTGTCAGAATTTCTTACTGTAATTTTCAAAAACTCATTTGCTCCACAAGAATCACTAATAAAGTTTCTATGTGAATTCACTATATTTTTCTTTTAAATCATTCTGCTAAATACCACCTTCACATACTCTGAAGTTTTATAAATTCATTGTACAAACTATTGGCAGACCTACCTCGCCCTGGAAGGTATGAAATCAGCATTTGGCACAAAGCTCTCGTCGTTCTGAGGTCACCTCTACCTTCTTTTTGCAAATCATGTGACCATATTACTTTCTTCCCTTACTCTGTTCTGTGCTGGTGAATGTTCAGCTCTGTATTGCTTTTGTGATCTATGTCAAGGAAAAAAGCTTGCTCCTGGGTAATCTGGAACTGGTTTGTGTCTATATTATTCCTAAAATCCAGAATCATCACCAAAGAAAACATTTGGATTAGTAAGGTTTGGAGACACCACATGCTCAGTAGAGACAATCAAGGAATAGAGTAGAGAAAAGTAAACTAGTGAAGTGGGGACTAGGAAGTCTAAAACATTTTTTGAAAATGCTGCAAGTTGTTTTAATGTCATATTTCACTACATTCTTGTGAATTCACATCCTCCTCTTTTTAGAGGCAGACTTTTTTTGTCAATAAAATTCTTGATGCTTTAGCCTTTTGAGCTCTGAAACTAAGTTTTGCATTCCTTATTTTAAATCTGATGACAATTTTCTGAAAAACTGTGGTAACTAATGAGTTTTTAGGGTGAGAAACTAATTTGACTTATTTATTTATTTATAAATACAGGGCTCTATTAATATTATTTACCTTATCTGTTGATTTTGAAGTAGCTTTTCTGTGGTATTGAAATTATTCAGGATAAAAGAATTCTAAAACATCTAAGTTATATAAATATGTATGGAAGGATACAAGTTGTTTGTATACACAATAGGATGACAATAAAAGCAATCTGTAAGCTTCTTCCAAAAGTGATCTTTTATAACCACCCACTGTTTAGTCATTTTGTAATAATGTGATGGATGAAAATGTTTTGAAACTGAAATACCAAAGAGATCTGCTCAAATTGCATCTGTAGATGACAAAATAATGCTGGAAATATATAGCCAATAAGGTGTCCATTCAATATCTCTAAATACCGATACCCTGAAGAAGCAGGTCTTATAAACATGATGGTAGCAAGATCCTATAGTATGATGTTGGTGTATCGCACAGCTGGTGATAGTTTTGTTTAATTTAGACTAAAGATCTAGACCAAGTTCCTGGACCAGGTACAAGAAAAACTGGGAATTTCTGGTACTTTCTTCACTGCTAAATTCTGAGACAGATCCTCTAGTCTTAGCTATACACCCAGAGATCATAGAATAAATCACAGAATGGCTTAGATAGGAAGGGACCTTAAAGACCACCTAGTTCTCATCTCCCTGCCACGGAAAGGGGCAACTGCCACTAGACTGGGTTGCTTTCAGCCCCATCCAGCCTGGCCTTGAACACTTTCAGGGTTGAGGCAACCACAGTTTCACTGAGTAACCTCCGTCAGTGTCTCACCATCTTCACACTAAAGAATTTCTTCCTAACTCCTCATCTAAACACAACTTCTTTTAGTTTAAAACCACCACCCCTCCTTGCTCTATCACTATCTGCCAGCATAAAAAGTCCCTCTCCTTCCTTTCTGTAAGCCCTCTTTAGGTGCTAGAAGGTGCTCTAAGGTCTTCCCAGAGCCTTCTCTTCTGCAGGACGATCAACCCCAACTCCCTCCGCTTTTCTCTGTAGGTAAGGTGCTCCAGCCCTCTGATCTGAAATGTGGTATATGGAGCATCTGTGAGTTTTGTCAGACTAGATACTTGCTTTTTGCAGCTTTGTGTAATCACTTTTCCTGAGGGGTAATGTGGAACGATATCAAAAACTACCATTTTGAGTTGATCATTTGTTGAAGCCACCTTGCACTCACTTTAAAGAGTGGCCCCAAATGTCTCCAGGTGAGTGCTATTAACTCAAGGAGGCTTAACCTGACTGTAAGCATCATGGAAAGAAATATAATTAATATATTAATGTAGGAGGATGGAATGATCCAGATTCCCAAAGTTAAACTTCTGAACTGGATTGTTACAACTGTAATCAAAAATTTTCATTAGGTCTCTTATATTAATTAAAGGAGCTAAAGACACTGAGGAGAATTCACAGGAATATAGTCTGTTCTTGATGAGCTTTGTAAAATCTAGAGGCCTAAAATGGAATTCTTTTCTCACCCTGCTGTAAATCCCATAGTGTGAGAATACCAGAATTGCATCGGAATAAGTCAGATGTTTGTAAGAAGCAAATAATTTCCTGCATAGTCAGTCATTTCTGACTGTAGAAAACTCAATATGGCTTTACAGAGCAACAGTAATTTCAAAACTTATCAGTGGAAGAAAATATATCTCAAAACTTAAAAAAAAAAAAAAAAACAACAACAAAAAAATCCCAAAAAAACCCCAAAAAGCCAAACAAATAAACAAAAAAAACCCCTAACCCAAATCAACTAACCATGCAAAAAAAAACCCCCAAAAAAACAAAAAAAACCCAAACTTGAGAACCCACAAGAAAACTCTGAAAATCAAAACTACAGAAGACTTTAAAAATGGAGCTGACTTCTTTTATGTATTCAGATACTCTGGAGAGGATGTAATCAGTGCTACATGTTTTTATTGGGCAGCTACTGTGACCTCGTATACCTCATGGTACATGAGCTCAGCTCGTATACCATAGTATCAGAAAATGCCTGCATTTTCTATAAGAACTTTGGCCCATGGGATGTACAAACTTTTCGTCAGAGTTTAAAGGTATAAAATAAACACTGTTTTAAGTTCTACAGTACACAACCATGGCTAAAATGTAATTAGTAAAAAATGCTAGGCAAGAGCGTTGTGTGACCAGAACTATTCAATCAGAAAGTGCTGATTGAACATATATAATCACAATCAAAGCCTTTATTTAAATAGGGGTTACAGTCCTAATAAAACACAAAGGGAAATAGGGGCAGAGGGCTTCTAGACAGGTAATGAAAGAAAAAATTAAACTCATCCAATTACATCTGGGGAAAAATCCATTACCTATAACAGTGAGAGGACAGCCCCAGGAAAATTCAGATGCAAAACTAATAATGAAGGCGCAGTGTCCTTTCAACAGATTCTAAATGAGCTCTAATTTTCTTACATCCACCATTCCCAAACTATATAAATTTCAACTAAGCAGAAAAAAAGTGACATGCTAGCACAATTGTTATTCCAAACAGGCACAGCTGCTTGCTCACCTTAATTAGACCTAATCCCAAAAGGGAACCAATCTTTCCCTATTTTCTTCGATGAGCTCACCTGATTTACCTCAACTTTTCTTTTCTAATAGGTTTTGCCCTAACCTTTCAGCTATTGTCGTTTCAGAAATTCTAATGGGAACTGAAGAGCTGCAGCTCCCCTGTGCCAAGCTGTTTTATCCTTTTTTTTTTTTTTTTAAAAGCGAGTTTTTCCCAAATAAAATCTTACTGAGGTGAAGAGGCATTTTGAGACGTGATGGGATAGGGGGGAGAAGCTGAGAATAAAGAGGGGGGAAAAGTTGAACATGGTGTGTGATTTTTTAAATTTTATTTTCTAAGTTTCTGGGTCAAATTGGGAGCTTGCCTCCAACAAAACCTCTAGGAATGTGTGGATTGCAGAAAAGACTAAGGCTTGCATGATCTGACCCCTGGGTGCTGTGGCAGTACACAATATCTTGGCGTCTGTGTCAGTGATAGTTATGGGAACAGAGTTTCAATACCCACAGAGGTGAGTATAATATAGGGATCTGCTTATGTCCTATTTTTGTTGACCTCTACAGCAAGTTGGGTAATCATATCAGAAGAATATAACTTTCTCATTAGTGCTTCAGGTGAGAAAGGGTGTTCAGAAGAACAGAGCAAGATTCTGAAGGTCTTTCATTGTCAGTGTGTTCACTTTCCCAGCTTCATCTAATCCCAAGGTTTTCCATCAAAAGTGGCAACAAAGACACACTCATTTTTCACAAGAGATGTCAGAGTTTATACTGTGGGAACATTGATAAAGAGTTGCACTACAAAGAGTTTTTAAAACCACAACACAACTCGGAGAAAAAAGTTTCCTTGTAACACAAATCAGTCTGTTACAATTATTATCAGGGTAGTTTTCAACCCTCTGCATTTTGGTCTTTCAAATGAAAGCTACATTAGTGCTATAAATCCACTTGTAAATATAGTCTCTTCTCTAGCTATCAAAATACATGCTCAAAATATATTTCAAAAAACATCTTCACATTTTAGTACTGCTCATATGCCACACCATCACCCCCACCATGCTGAGTTTAAGCTTGAATTTGCTTTATCTAGATTTGGGCATGTGAGGTCAGCTCATTTGGAACTGATGAAGGTAGTCATGAATAAGAAATTAAAGGACCTAAAAGTATTTCTCGGGGCCAGGTCTCTGTATATACACAGTCTCACACCAGCCAAGAGATCACTTCAGTGCTCCTGAGTCCCCATTAACTCATTGCATTTTGATTTCAGAGCAAGTGCTTTAACTTAAAACAGTTATTGCAATTGAGAGATGAGAAAAATAACAGCATCTGAATAGCACCCAGGAGGGATGGACATGCTTCAAGAAGGAAGTCTTGAAATCACAGGAGCAGGCTGTCCCTCTCTGCCAAAAGGCGAGCTGGCATGGAAGACGACCAGTCTGGCTGAACAGGGAGATTTTGAAGGAAATCGGGGTAAAAAAAAGAGCCTACTGATTATGGAAAAAAGGGCTGGCTACTGAGAAAGAGTTTAGCAATATAATTAGGTCATGTAGAAAGAAAATTAGAGAGACAAAGGCACAACTTGAACGTAATCTCACCACCTCTGTGAAGGATAACAAAAAGTCCTTCTACAGATACATCAATAGTAAAAGGAAGGGCAAGGAAAACCTCCATTATTTATTGGACATGGGGGGGAATATAGTCATCAAAGATGAGGAAAAGGCTGAGGTATTTAACTCCTTCTTTACCTCAGTTTTCAACAGTAAGACAGATTGTCCTGAGGACAGCTGGATTCTGGAGCTTGTAGACAGAAATAAGAATCTGAATAGCCCTCTGTAATCCAGGAGGAAACAGTGGCCTGCTGAGCCACTTGGATCCCCACAAGTCTATGGGACCAGATGGGATCCACCCAAGGGTGATGAAGGAGCTGTCAGAAGAGCTCACCAAGCCACTCTCCATCATCTACCTACAGTCCTGGCTCATCAGGGAGGTCTCAGATGATTGGAAGTTGGCGACTGTCATGCCCATCCACAAAAAGCGCTGCAAGGAGGACCCAGGAAACTACAGGCCTGTCAGCCTGACCTCAGTGCCTGACAAGCTTATGGAGCAGATCATCCTAAGTGCAATCACACAGCACCTACAGGATGGACAAGGGATCAGACCCAGCCAGCACAGGTTTAGGAAGGGCAGGTCCTGTCTCACCAACCTGATCTCCTTTTATAATTGGGGGACCCACCTGGTGGAGGAGGGGAAGGCTGTGGATGTGTCTACCTGGACTTCAGCAAAGCCTTTGACACCATCTCCTGTGGCACACTCCTGAAAAAGCTGGCAGCCCACGGCTTGAACAGGGGCACTCTGTGCTGGGTTAGGAACTGGCTGGAGGGCTGGTCCCAGAGTGGTGGTGAATGGAGCTGTATCCAGTTGGTGGTCGGTCACTAGTGGTGTCCCCCAGGGATCAGTGTTGGGCCCAGTTCTGTTTAATATCTTTATCGATGATTTAGATGAGGGCATTGAGTCCACCATCAGCAAATTTGCAGATGACACCAAGTTGGGGTGGAGTGTCGATCAGCTGGAAGGCCGAAGGGCTCTGCAGAGGGACCTCGACAAGCTGGAGAGATGGTCTGATTCCAACAGGATGAGGTTGAACAAGGCCAAGTGCCGGGTCCTGCACTTTGGCCACAACAACCCCCTGCAGGGTACAGAGTGGCTGGAGAGCAGCCAGGCAGAAAGGGACCTGGGAGTTTGGATTGACAGGAAGCTGAACAAGAGCCAGAGTGTGCCCAGGTGGCCAAGGCGGCCAATGGCATCCTGGCCTGTATCAGGAACAGTGTGGCCAACAGGTCCAGGGAAGTGATTCTTCCCCTGTACTCAGCACTGGCGAGGCCACCCCTGGAGTGCTGTGTCCAGTTCTGGGCCCCTCAGTTCAGGAAGGACATTGAGGTGCTGGAGCAGGTCCAGGGAAGAGCTACAAGGCTGGTGAAGGGACTGGAGCACAAGTCCTATGAGGAGAGGCTGAGGGAGCTGAGGCTGTTCAGCCTGGAGAAGAGGAGGCTCAGGGGAGACCTCATCACTCGCTACAACTCCCTGACAGGAGGTTGTGCCAGGTGGGGGTTGGTCTCTTTTCGCAGGCAACTATCAGTAAGACAAGAGGGTATGGCCTTAAGCTCTGTCAGGGGAAGTTTAGGTTAGATATTAGGAAGAAATTCTTCACAGAGAGGGTAATCAGGCATTGGAATGGGCTGCCCAGGGAAGTGGTGGATTTTCTGTCCTTGGAGGTTTTAAAGATGAGACTGGATGTGGCGTCAGTGCCATGGTCTAGCAGTGGTAGTGGATCAGGGGTTGGATTTGATGATCTCAGAGGTCCCTTCCAATCCGGCTTATTCTATGATTCTATGATTCTATGATTCTATGATTCCTTCTTCTTTGAATTTACATGTAAGCAATTAAATACACCTACCTGTTCAACATACCTACTGAAATATATTTTAACTGTTCAATGTACCTCCAAGTTGATTACAAATAAGAAAACACTGAAGTTTCCTTTTAAAAGATTTTCATTATGTAGCTTTTGCACAAATAATTCAATGTAATGAACTTAAACAACACAGAAAACTTTTTGTAAGGCAAAAATACATTAATTTTTGGCTTTTAATATACGAAGTACCTTTCTAGATATGCATTTCTTTTCCTTCTGAGTGATAAAGGGGAAAGTAGTCAATGAAGAATAAAAGGGAAGAGTAAATAAGGAAAAAACATGATTATTTGAGTTTAATAGTTAGTTCACTCCTAAGGACTGAAACAATTCTCGTGTTCTATTTCCAGTGTTCTTCAAAACCTCTGAAAGAAGAAAAAAACCTACTGTTATGTCTGTTGGGAGGATCTTTGGTGCTCAGTGTAGAGGTAAACATTTGGTACCTTACTTTCTTTTTCTTGTCACAGTTCTATAAGATGAAATCTGTACATGATTTCCCAAACTTTTGGGGTTTATTTTTTTTCAAAAATTATGTCATGAAAACAAAATGCCCAAGAGAAAAATAAGGACTTTTTTCTCGTG
>NW_016690252.1:3692164-3706357 GCF_001604755.1 Lepidothrix coronata | reverse complement strand
ACTCCTGGCAGGCATTTATTTTTTTTTTTTTTTTAGTAGGAAAATTATTCATAAAACTGGGTTTTCCATGTCCCCAGTACAGGAGGTTCTGGCAGACCAGAAAGCATATTTAGGTTTTGTAAATCTAGTTTTCTATTCCCCAGTCCTCCTTTAGATGGGGCTTCCACAAGACAGAGAGGTAAAGTAAAGAATAAGCAAATAAAATGTCAAAGAATAAGACTCAATATAAATTTCTGCTATCAGTGTTAGGACATTTAGTTGGAAGAAGGGTAAACTTGAGCTCTAGGCAATGTATGACTTCTACATGAAATAATCTTTACAAGAGGGAAGAGAAGCCAAGAAAGTGCCAAGAGCTTGCCACTAAACAAGGAATTGCAGCTTGAGGTTTTGGAGCTTTTCTAAATCTTTCCCTTTTTTCAATCCAACAAAACTTAATTCTGTTATGTTCAGAAGAATAAGAACCATGCTCTCCCCTTATTAAATAGCCATCACCATAGTGATTAAAGTGCTTTACTTAGGGGTGAGAAATATAGGCTTGAATCTACTCCAAAGGATGAAGGAAGTGCACACATTCTATTAAAGAATAATTAAATCTTCATCTTCTCTGTCCAGGATCTATCCATCTAATGTCTCTTTGAGAAGAGACATTTTGATTGACATTTTTATTGTGAAAATCATACTACTGGATACTGCCCCCGCTCCCGACAGCCAAACATGCATCTTCATCCATTGCCCTGTGATATGCCACAGACTGGGAGAGGAAAAGCTGTAATGATGGGACAATAGTGATGGCTGTTTTAACACCTTTGGGATGCCACCTCTCTGTGGCTTCAGCGTAAGTGTTCCTGGGGATGACAGCACACACCTGAATAAAGTACCTATTGATTTAACACAGCAATTTCCTACCTAACAGAAAAAATTAGGACACCTTCCTATGTAGGAAAGTATTTAAACACAAGCTTCATTTTAATTTAATTTTAAGCATGTTTAATACATTCCTGAATCAGGGCCACTTAGGTAATTGTGTGGCATAATTGCAACAGCCTACTTTAAAAGTGCTGTGTAGCACCACGGAAATGTAATTCCCAGTGTCTGTTTAAGGAGGTGATCTATAGCTTAATGTTAGTATAATCGTCATTTGATTCAGCAGTTACTTAGATTGTAACATTGTAACAGTGTTAAAAAAAGATAAATAAATACATAAAATAGCATAGTGTAAATTCCTCTTAAATTACCACTCCCCCCCTCTATGCATAATGCATCAAATGTACTTAGCACCAGTGAACCGGATAACACTTTTTTAGATGACTCACTATCTTCATGTTGGAGTCACATTCCATTGCAGAGAATAAAATGTGTTACCCTTGGGAGCAAAGAGATTTGAAGGGAAAAAAATCTGAGGGAATAACTTCACATCCATTATTTGAGATGGTTCTTGTGCTGGGTTTGCGTGGCCAGGTTTCAGTGGCAGGGGGGCTACCGGGGTTGCTTCTGTGAGAAGCTACCAGAAACTTCCCTGTGTCCGGTGGGGTCAACGTTAGACAGCTCCAAAATGACCAAGGTAGTAGTGCCTCCAGGATGATGTATTTAACAAGGCAAAAAAGTTACTGCCCAGAAACCTTTGCAACTCGACAGCCCTGCAGACACCCAGGTCAGTGCAGAAGGAGGGGCAGGAGGAGCTCCAGGTGCTGGAGCAGAGATTCCCCTGCAGTCCGAGGTGCAGCCCATGGTGGGGCAGCTGTGCCCCTGCAGCCCATGGAGGTCCACGGGGGAGCAAAGATCCACCTGCACCCATGGAGGAGACCACACTGGAGCAGGTGAATAACTAAAAGAGGCACTGATCCCATGAGAAACCCATGCTGGAGGAGGCTCCTGGTAGAACCTGTGGCTCTGTGGACAAAGGAGCCCATGCTGGAGCAGGACTTGTGATCCTGGGGGGTATCCATGCTGGAGCAGCTTGTGAACAACAGCAACCTGTGGGAAGGACTCACTTTGGAGCACTTTGTGAAGGACTGTCCCCTAAGTGAAGGACCCTACAGTGAAGAAGGGGAGGGGTGTGAGGAATCCAACCCCTGTGATTCAGGAACAGTGGAGATAACCTGCACAGAACTGAATCCAGTCCTGTTCTCCCTTCCTCTGGGTTGCTGTGGGGGAGCAGGTGGAGTGACAGGACCTGAGGGAATGGTCTGAAGTTGTGTCAGGGGAAGTTTAGGTTAGGTGTTAGAAAGAGGTTCTTCACCCAGAGGATAGTTGGGCACCGGAACACGCTCCCCAGGGAAGTGGTCACAGCACCAAGCCTGACAGTTCAAGAAGCATTTGGATGATTCTCTCAGGCATGTGGTGTGACTCTTGGGGATGGTTCTGTGCAGGAGTTGGACTCGATGATCCTTGTGGGTCCTTTATAACTCAGGATATTCTGTGATTCTGTGAATTCAGGAGTAAAATTGAGTCCAGGAAGAAGGGAGGCGTGGGGGAAAATGTGTTTTTTGATGCGGTTTTATTTCTCATTACTTTCCTCTGATATAATTGGCAATAAATTAAACTAATTTCTCCAAGTTGAGTGTGTTTTGCACATGACAGTGAGTGATCTCACACTGTCCTTACATTGACACACAGGACTTTTGTTATATTTTCTCTCCCCTGTTCAGCTGCAGAGAGGAATGACAGAGCAGTTTTGGTGGGGACCTGGTGTACAGCCAGGGGCAACCCACCACAGTTCTATGAAATTCAAATAACTTGTGACAAAGACATGGATTATTTTTGCTATTAGTAGTATTATTTAAGAAAATGGCCTTTAGCCAGCTTAACAAACCATCTTGCAAATTGCATTACTTATAGCATTTTGCACTGTAAATTTCTTTTTGTTTCTAAAATATGTATGTTTTAAGGGCTTATAATTAACCTACTTCCATCATTTATATTTTGATGCATTCATGTGCAACTGAAATAAAAAAAAAACATATTGATGCAACTAATTAAATAAAAGTAAAATCGTATAAAGTTTCATTATAACTGTAATTGATTTGTCAACTGAGTAATATAGCTAGATATATTACTCTGTTGACAAATTAAGTTAAAATGATAATGACACTTAGCCTGATCCTTATTTTTTATTGCATTCCTTCCAGATAATTTCTCATTTCTTACAAAAAAGGAATCCAACTTTTCTTTTTGGTACCTCATAAGTCTTTGAATTCAAACTAATATATTAAAGTCCTTCACAATTTCTGTTTCTTTTAATTGAAGTAGAATAATTTACAGTAGTTAATTGGCTTTTGCCAAAGTTAATTTGATGGTAGTGATAGAATGCAGTCAAAATACATCTATTGTCCGCAGGTGCAATAACATTTAGATAAGTGGGTAATTAAACCACCTGGAATCTAGGGGCCTTCACATTCTCCTTCATCAACACAGAACTTGCTTTGGAGAACAAATGTCCTGGCTTGGGACTAATCAGTACAAGGCAATGTATTTTCCAACAAGAAAAAGGTGCAGCTCTAAGGAGGTAAGAAAAAGTTGCTCATGGAAATCTACAACCTATGATAAAAAGAGTTCAGTCATAAGTGAGGAACAGGTCAAAGAGGAACAGTTATTCAGTGTTTTTCATAATACAGGAACTTGGAGGGGGGGGGGGGGAAAAGAAAAAAAAAACGTAATGATGTTCAGAAACTAAAAGGACATCATGAGGGTTGACCTGGGCTGGCTGTTGGGTGCTGACCAAACCACTCTCTCACTCTTGCTCCTGGGTAGGACAAGGGAGAGAAAGCAGAATTAAAAATCCATAGATTGAGATAAAAGCATTTTAATGAAAGAAATCAAGGGCCACATGTGGAAACAAACAAAAAAGCAAGAATGCTTATTCTCTGCTTCCCAACAGCAGAGGATGTCCATCCAATTCCTGAGAAGTAGGGCTTATTATGTGTAGTGTTTGCTTCAGAAGACCCTAATAATGAATGCTTCTCTCACTCACTGTGCCCCGTCCTCCTCCTTTCTCTCAGCTTGTGTTGATGAACACAGCATCATAGAGCAGGGAATATCCCTTTGGTCAATTTGGGTCAGCTGTCCCAGCTATGACCCCTCCCAACAACTTTCTCACTGGGGTAGAGGTTAGAGAGACAATCTTGAGGATGTGCAGGCGCAATTTAAATGTTGAGATGTGAACCATGCTATAGGCCTCAGACATTTTGCCTTGTTCTGTTGCAGTTTACTGCAATCACAATTAAAGATTAAGCTTAGATTTAATTTTATAATGTCTTAATTGAAATATTTCATCTCTTTTTATTTAAAGAAAATATTTCTAGATCTGCATATATTTCTAAGTATAAGTTGCTCCAAATTTTAAGGCATTTTAAAAATGTTCAAATAAAATATTTGGCTTTGGAATTTTGTCTTTTGCTTTTTCTGTTTGCTTTTTCTTCATCCAAACTCTAAGCATTTCAAAAGTCAGTCAAAATTCTCTAAATGTCTTCATTTTGCATTTGCTCTGAAAATAACAGTGGGGGAAAAAACGCTGCCTAGGTCCCAAAGACGGTAGAGTCTGAGGGTATACGTCTCCTGATATTTCCCCAAAACAGATTCTATAAACAAACTTTATTCTTGTGAAGCCAAGTGTAACTCAGTAATGAGAAAAGTGTAGAATGGAACGTGATTGTACAATACAGTTCTTCCCAGTTTGCAGACAACACAGGGGCATTTTAGACCCCAGCTATTTAGTTCTGGCTCCAAAGCACAGAACTGGTCATGCATTTAATTGGAGACCATGATGCTTCACATGCACTGAAGCAGCAGTGTGGTGGCCCTGATGGCAACCATCACACTTACGTTCATGCACCGTGCACTGAAAGTTTGAGCAAAACCACAAATAAGGTCTTCTGTAGAAATTGAATGCTTCTCTGTTAAATTTTAGACAGGTACATTTACTGAACATTTAGATCCTTAAAATTATCCTTTAGAAAAAGGACAAGGAGATAAGATGACACCACACTGCTCAGTGTTTTACAATCCACACAGTGTTGATTACTAGCAATGCTCACCAGCTATTGAAACAGAGCTCAAGTCCTTCTAAATTAAAAACACTGGTTTCTGTTGTTTCAGCTAAAATGCCACTGTCAGCAGATGAATTTTTTAAAGTATTGCAACTTTAAATAGATAAATTTTTGGCTGATGTCTTTACACACTTGGAGAAAAGGAAATTCAGAAGTTTTCGCTATGTTGTTTTTTCCAACAGGTCATGTTGTCTGCACGTTCATTCCCAAGATACCTGGATCTTCAAACTCTCCACGGAGCTCCACAAGTTAATGACACATCATGGTGCAGCGACTTACAAGTAGCTGCTCCAGGGGCTGTTTTCAGACTCTCTCTTTCAGGAACTAGACAAGCACACTCTTGTCCAGTGGAGGGCAAGTGCAGAATACCCTCAAGTATTCTTGTAAAGCTGTAGCTAAAAGCACTTTCCAAGTGCCTGAATCTAGAGACCACATGGCCTTCCTCTTCGTTTAGTCAAATTTCTCATACACCACATAATGGATACTCCTGTTACATATCATTCTTATACTCTACACCTACCCATTGTTTGCTTTTTAATGGGTTAATTACTCGGTTCATACACCAAAGGGGACTCAAGCCTGGTTGTTGCCAATATAACATTTTTGGTTCAAAGTGTATGTTTTTTAAGTACTGCATTTATATACTTCCATGACTACATAGTGTTCAATATCCAATATCATAGATGACATTCATAGACCATTTTTATTGTTTTGATGGGCTGCAAACATCCTGCTCACTTTTTTTATCATGTAGCTGGATATCAGTCATAATTCTAATATTCATCTTACTTCTGTTGCACAGAAACCATAAGGATTTCCATTTCTTAGGTTTGCATAGCATTCCTTTTCCTTACACACAGCACTTAAATCAGTTTGCAGTGATGTGTCTCTTCTTGCCACATGCAAGATACAGAAAGCACATTTGAGACAACAATAAATTACTTCATCTCATTCCTTTTCCAGGGCATGATAAAAGAAATAGAGTACAAATTATTAAGCTTTTCAACATGGTAATACAAGTATTTCTACGTTTTTAGTTCAAACCACCAAGTGCTCTCTCTGCTATTTTTTTTGATGCTAAAACTGAGGTACAACACAGATAAAACACTATTATATGTACCATAGATACAGCGGGTCAGACTCCTATACAAACCACATTAGTGATGAAAGCAAACAAATACAATTTAATTACCTGCAATCAATAGAAAAAATTCTATAGGCTGAATGCAAGCTGTGAAAAATAGCAAATTAATGCTCTGTCACAGCCTGCAAGCATAAGAGCACAAAGATTCCATAAGTAAAATATGATTGCAAAACAAACAAAGTAACTGCAAAAACCAACCAGATCAGCTCTTCCTTTAGGAGCAATTTTTTTCTGAATTATCTAAGTAACACAGCCTTATACGTCCTATTTTCATAAATCATATAAGCATTTAGGATCCCAGTGGGATCTAGACTCCAAAGTACCTCTGTGATTTATGTGTGTATACAGAAGTCATTTAGGTGCTTTGGAGAAGGATACTTCTAGATTTTTTTTTGTTTTTAACTTAAAAAGACAAGGAAGTGCCACATATTGCTGAAGGATTTTTCAATACCCAAATAATACTTTTGGATTTTCTGCTGTGGGTGTCCTTTGATAAGTCATATTGTCGCTTGGTAAAGAAAAAAAATTAAGGCAAGAGGACCACCTAACCTCTTTTTGGAGAATTAAAAAAAAAAAAAAAATAGAAAGAAAAAAAAGAGGAAGGAAACAAAGCCAAAAAACATAGATCATCTTGTGCTAGGCTGTCACAATGATTTTTATATACAATCGATTCACAATGAGGCTAGACTTTGTACTGTTCTTTATTTCATTGATTTGGGGTTGTTTTTTTTCTTTGTGTTGTTTGCATGAATATATGTATTCATGCTTTATATTTTCATTTTAAATCTTTGAAATAATTTCATGACCATCTTTAATTGCTCATGGACAATCAAAGAAAGAGGGGCTACAAACTGAAATGATGTTAAGAAACACTGTATTATGATTTTTTACTTTTTAAATAAAACTCAGCATATCTTTGCCTTTCAGAAATGTTAGTAGTATAAAGAGTATGGTAAAATAGTCAGCTGTTCTAGCGACAGACAATATAACCGCAGGGACATTGACTTTTTTTTTTGTATACAAAAAAAGTTATTACTTCTACTTTGTGAAGTATCTGCAGATAGCCATTCACAGGTTTACTAATGGAGATTTAGGTACCTCGGGGTTTATTCATTCCTACTCTCTGCACTAGAACAAACATCGAGCCAGTTTCCAGCCTGCAAGTTACTATTGTGTTGCTATATTTACAAAAGGAATTAGAAGGGGCTAAAATAGTGAAAACAAGTAAAAAAAGTGTAAGCAGGTGTAAATTGTCTTATTGCTATTTTAAAATACATCTTCTAGCAGTGTGGCACAGAAAGCACCATCTTAAACTTCCACTGGCAGGTGTTGAGTCCCTTCCCTTTGCTGTAGATCTGGAATAAACACTTGATGTCTTCAGGTTTTTTCTTGTTTTATACCACTGTACCTGAGGTCAGCACCTGAACCCGTGACTTTCACCGAACCTCCTCTACTCCAAATGTAATTTGCACCACCAGTGAGTTCATTTTTCAGCCTCAGACATTGAGTTTCCTTCCCTAAAAAGTCAACAACACAATACCAGAAAGTGTCAGTGTCAGAAAACGTATTTTGCTGTATAATAGGGAACATAATTTCCTCCTCCAACAGATTTCCAATCTAAATAGTCTCTTATTTAGAATCCTACATGCACTGGTAAGTGACGTTTTGGTACCCAGCTAGAAATGAGCAATAACATTCAAATGAAAATTGGAAGCTGAAGATCTAATCATTAACAACAGATGGTTCAACTTGAATCTGATAAACAAGTTGTTGGTCCCCATCACCTCCCCCCCTTCTCCTGCCCATTTCTTTTCCTTTCACTTGCATATGTTCTTGTGTATGTGAGATGTTTTACCACAGTCAAATCAACAGGGGAAAAAGTGTTTCCAAACCCAAAAGGTAAGCCTCATGGTAAATCTGGAACACGTTCAGATGGAAGTGTGAAATCACTTGAGCACCTAATGGTGAGGTGTTTGAGATTTAATTCAGGCAGTTAAGTTAGCACAGTGACAGTTTTCTTAGGCTCTGGATTGTCTCCCACATTGGTCCATGTCCCAGTATTCTCAATGTACAACCTGCTAAACTAAAAAATCCAAATATGAGAGACTCAACTCCACTTTTGGATGCTTATGTGCAGAACACAGCAAAAGGCAGTTGGAAACCTGCAATCACATTTGGCCTATCATGGCTGGATTTCATCCCAGTTTTACAATAGGTCCTTCTTTCTCTTTTCACCAAAAAGGGAGTCCTTGCCTTTGTGCACAATCACACACTAACACAAAAGGCAACATGGAACACAAAACTGCAATATTATCAAAAGCAATAAGTGAAGCAAACATATGGGTAAGATATGGGGTTCTGCAATTGTCCCATTTAACATCTTTCTTAATATTTATTGTTGTGTAAGTTCAAAAGCCGCACAAAGGATTTTTGGTCAGATAAACATAGTTATTTTGCTCTGTATGGAAGCACTTTGCTCAAGCCAAAGCTAAGTAAAGGCAATTTTATTTTGGATACCCCACAAGAACCCTGGTGTCATAATTGTCAAAATGCTACAAGTTTAAAGAATTAGTAGCACAGTAAAGCACTGAGTAAATCATACAGTTCCCCATCTCTGGTATTACAGACTTGGAACTGCACTGTTGAATATATTGGGTGGAATATATCCAGATTAGGACTCAGAAGGGACCTCAGCAGCTCCACTGAGTTTTACTCAGACTGACTTTTGAAGGAGGCTCAGCAGCAGAGTACGAAGTGAGGTGAGTTTAAATCATTAAGAGCTAGGGCTGAGAACGTGATGGTCTCTAAATTCTGGGTGGCAGGAGAACCACAGTATGCATCAGCTAGGGATCATAACAGCACTCTTATTCCATCTAATCAAGGGTCAGCCTGCCCCATTTCCATGAGCAAAAGTGCAGTCTCACAAATGGTCATCTTGCACAACTCAGGGAAAAGGAGGGAAATGTGGAGTTGCTTAAAGCAGTGCTGTTGCCAAAAAATACAAGCCTCAGACTACAGCCCTGCCTGTGATGAACACCATAAAAGGAATATATATGTACAGCTTCCAGTAATTGTCAATTAAAGGACTTCCTAGAGCATTAAACTAGTGTTGTGAGGGGAAACACGGTGAAAAGGTCTAAGGTCCTTAAACACCATGGCACTGAAGAACTTTGAACCTCTGAGGTTGACAGTAACTTTCTTTTGTTTCTATACTGGGAAATAATTTCTTCAGAAGAAATGATGCAATAAACATGGTTTCCGTCCTGCAGAATGGCCTCACATTCTTTTGAACATGGAAGGAATAATCACACCAAATCAAATGAGTTCTGAGGTTTGATCCAAAATATTTATGTTCAAAGCAATGAATTATTTTCAGTAGTTGCCAACCCATGACAGATTCAATCTACATCTGTAAACACCAGAACATTTTACATTCTGATACAATTTTCCTGAATTTACCATAGAGACAAGATTTTTGTGTGTGTGCATGTTAATCCCAGTGTAAAATATCCCCCAATCAATCAATCAATTGATTAACAAATTAAGTGCTAAATAATGGATGGGACTATGAACATTTCCTGACAAGATGCTGAAAATAAAATATGTGTCTACAATTCTTTTGTCAAATAGTCAGCCAACAAAGCATTGCAGTGTTTTCTTTAGTAGTTTACATAAATGCTTGGAAAACAAATGGAAAAATGTGTTCAAACAATATTTTATCTTTCCTATAAGCCAAGCAGAAATGGTCATTACACTGAAAAATGAATAAAATTCTTTTTCTTTCAAATTAAATTTTAATGTAGCAGAACTTTACATGATCCCAGGAACATAAATAAATACAAGGCGACAACTAAATATTTTCCACAGCTAATTATGCCATTAATACTGAACATAGTGTAAAGTACTCATGAAATAATGCTGCCAAATGCTAAAAAAAAAAGAGGAAGACAAAGCAAGAGTTGTGAAAACACTGAAGAATTCATATGGTAAAATTTGTCTTATGCAAGAACTATATTGTATTTATTTTGATTGCTAATTGTTATTTTCTTTTATGCTGGTATAATAATATAAATAACTTGTAGGCTGTCTGTTACCATAGTCTTGAATCCTTTTGTATATGTATTTTATAATTAAGGCTTAGTCATTTACAGTTGTTTTCAGGTTGAAGTGTCAATCTATAGGTTTGCACATCGCTAAGTGTCTTACAGTGAATGAAATCTAACAAAAGGGCTTGTTTTCTTTTAATAATGATATGGAAAGGCAACTATCACAGTCATTTTGCAAAAGCAAAGTGAGGCATGAGTGAGTAAACTGTCACATTAGTGTATGGATGTTTGTGTGGTTAAATCAGAACTTGAACTCTGCTCTCCCATGGGCCAAGCTAATGGCTGATTTTCCCCCGACTGTTTTCCCCACTTCATTTATAAGCAAATGTACCATCTATCTACAGCACATGCACATGCCATTCAGACTTGCTGTGATCAACATGTTATGAAACAACAGACTAGTTTGGAGTGTTTAGGGCTGTTAGGATTTTGCATGGCTGCTCCACTTCCCAGTGGAGTTGTATTTTCCTAGATTTGCTTTAATGCTTTTTGCAAACAGAGGAGACACTGGAGAGACTTGCAAAAATGCAAGCCCTGTAACAGTTCATTGGGAAGCAAAGAAGGATCCCTTGCTAACCAGACTGACTGTAACTGTTCAGCTGAACGATCTTGTCACTCCTACGGTTGCTCTCAATATTTGATGGCTGACCATGTATGGCATGCCTCATCACACCATCTCTGGAGGCACTGCATCGGGAAATTTGAAAAGATGCCACTCTTCTTGAAGGATACTGCTGCTGATTGAATGGTGAGACTATTTATAGGTTCTCATTACACGTTTCAGGCTTATTAACTTCCTGGATACATTGAAACTTAAAAGAAGACAAAAATATGCTTATGTTTGTGCCACGCAAGGCCCAAAGGGCCTCTGTATTTTGTGACTGACCCGTGGTCACATATCTACAAATGTGGAACAAAAATCATTAAATGAAAGAGGATGTTATTCCTCCACACCCATGTACATAATTCCACTTGATGGCTGCCCAGACTGAAATCTTGCTGCAGTCATCAGTGACTCTCCCACACACCTTAGGACCAAAATATATTCTCTATTTCACTTAAGTTTCTAAATTTTTCACAAAATAGAAAGACCATCCCACCACTTTATGGCAGAGGGAGTTAAAATGAGTGTAGATGAGATTAACAACCCTGCTGCTCTGACCTGTGGCCAGAAAGCCAAGGGAGTAGAGAAAGAACAGCAACTGAGTGTGAATATCTGCCAGCTCAGAGCTTTTGCCTCTGGGACACTTCTGAGAAATTTTAAAAGCAAACTGAAAGAGAAGGTGCCTGGCACCCATCAAGACATCAAGAAAAACTTGTTTGTTTGTGTTAGGAATTTGCTAAAATAAATTTGCATAGGAATTTCTGTATCTATGTTTTATTTTAGTTGGAGCAAATTTTAAATCCAGATTAGCAGAAGTCAGGTAAACTTGGTGACATAAGCAGGTAGCTATTGAAGTTGATGGCTTTTGGTTTAGGGGTACACTATTAGTGATTTAACAGCTTTTACCACTTTCCGTGTTTTCTCTGTACTCTTTAAACAGTGTTGGAATGAAGGAGGAAAAAACAGCTCAGGAAAAAAAGAAAGGGTTTTTTTAGCCTTTGACAGTGAAAGCAATGATTTGTAGTTCTGGGCTCAAAAGCACACAGATAATAGCTCAGACATTTAGACTAATCTGAAGTTAGACATTTCATATAAATGTCCCACCCCTTTGTAATGGATGCTTCTGTATTTTAAATTCTTTTCTTTATTGAATAATGAAAAATCTGGTCTTCAGCTAACCTTGGTAAAAAATTTCTTTTTGAAAGCAATAAATACGTAGTTAAGTTCTAAAATGTTAATAGCTGTGCAAATAGTTACTGCTGTCTAAATGAGTGACCATTTAATGAATCACTTCCACCAAAAAGGTCAATGTAGCAAGTCCCATGTGCATCATGTTATTACAACTTACCAGCAAATGACCACATTAATATTAACTGACAGATTGCAGACCTTTATGTTTATGTACAGTGGGTTTCTGGAAAGTGCACTTCTGGGAGGTGTTAGAAAACTTTCTGCCAGCATATCATCCTGTAAATCGTGCTGTTTTCAGGTCATTACTTGTTAAACGTGTAGACATCTAGTTACAGAGCTTTTTGAATGAGAGGTATGTTAGTGAATAAAGCACACTTGACCTGTCCTATCCTAAGTTTTGTCCTAAAAAAAGACAGTATTCATAATTCCTCTTGTTTCAGGAGTCTGAGACATGTCACAGATAGGTGTTCTAGTCAGGCAGACCCATGATAGCTCTGAAATGTACACTGAGGTGTGCACTAAGGTCATAGACTGTTTCAGACAGAGGCAATATCAAAGTTTGATAACCCTATGATGCTGATGCTTGCAGTCTCTCTGATAAGGGTGAGTGCATGAAGTTGGATTTCTGAATTAAGAATATAGTATCAAGCTTGTACTGGAACCTGTCATACCAGCATGGTACAGTATTCCCTCAACTGAGGGTGGACATTCCCTCATGTTCACCAGCATTCTTATTTCTTAGTAACATTGAGTCACTTACATAGGAACCTCAACTATCCTAATAAAGACAGGACTAAGGATGTGCCTTAGCAAGGCCCAGGGCACAGGCTTGAGCTCTGTCCTGCAGAGGAAGAAGCAGGAGGGTTCTTGACTTTGCAGATTGTAGGAGTCCAAGCACTGCTCCTGTTCACATGCTGTCATGTGGCTGTGAGGATGCAACAGTGCTGCTCGGAGAGAAGGGGTGAGGATGAATTCAGCTCATTCTACATGGGAATTTTTCTCCTCATCCAAGGTCTCTACACCCAACCTCTTCTTCAGTCTTTTCATTTTGTCTGCCTTCAATGGTCTACTTAGACCTCTCAACTTTCAGACCTATAAGACACTCAAGCTCGAGACAGGAAAATCAGGTACACAAACACCTTGGGTCAATGTTCTTGCAGATCTCCAAGAAAGGTGATTCACTCCTGATCACTGATAAGTCATTCTTACCTCCTCAGAAATTTACTGAATATCATGAAGATGCTGGGAAAGTGGTTAGGAAGTTAAGCCCTTGTACTCTTTTGAAGAGAAGACCACCACCACCCACCTCACCGCCTTTTCAGAGAGTGTAGAGAGGAAAAATGCTATTAAAAAAAAATGCCTACTTGCTGGTGTCCTTTTAAATTATGTAAAGCCAATTTCTTGTAATATTGTCACTGAACAAATAATCAGTTCGTTGAGGAAGATTTGTGGCTGCAATTATTTATTCATTTTAATGTTTGTTATTAAACCTTCCTCTTGCTGTTTGCACCCATTATATGATGAAAGATCAATATGAAGAAGATGAGGAAGTGCAGAAATGACGGTTAATTATTGAGGAGTAAGGAGGAGAAGAGAAGACTTGGTATAAATGCCTGCGACACCTACGACCAGTGCTCTAGTCTTTTTGCTGATATTAGCCTTTGTTTTAGTGTGGTGTTTTGTTGTTATTGTTGTTGTTTGTTTGTTTGGAGTTTTTTTGTGGTTGTTATTGTTGTTGCCCTTTTTATTTTTCAATCAGAACAGTGGAGTTAACACTTGAGACGAGTTTTATCACTCTTTTCTAATACACTCAATAGCTGGGATTGAATTAGGAGAAGCAGTGGTTCCAAGTAGACAGAAGGAGCCTGCAGTCAGGAAACAAGGTTTTGGCTTTTTTTTCCCCCCAATTTAAGAAGTTGCTGACTATGTAACTTGTTTCACATCTTCTTTTATTCCTGTAAAACAGGAATAAAACAGGTGTAAAACAGCAGGACTCACTCTTACCTTCTTCTTTAGTATTTCGTAATCTAAAAATGAAAAGTAATGTGTATGGCCAGTCTTCGCGAGCGAAGATTTGGGAAAGGTCATTAACCCTTCGAGCCT
>NW_016690252.1:3641907-3692154 GCF_001604755.1 Lepidothrix coronata | reverse complement strand
GGACAGTGGCAGTGAGGTCCTCAGAACGTAGGTTTGTTTCCGGGGCCAAGCAAGCTTGGACAGTGGCAGTGAGGTCCTCAGAACGTAGGTTTGTTTAGAGGGCCGAGCAAGCTTGGACAGTGGCAGTGAGGTCCTCAGAACGTAGGTTTGTTTAGAGTGACCTTCTCTTAGATGGATTGCCTTACAGGCCATACATGTGAAAAGTAATGTATCTTTACCATAATCACAGGTATGTATTTACATCCCTGTGTTCATTTCCACATATATCTGCATATAGAAAAACATATAGAAAAATACGAATATTTTATAACTTAGATTAAATTGTGTCATTGCTACACAGGATTAACAGACATAAAAATCTTGAAGATACATTACCATTATTTCCATTTATGCAGCTGTGTAGAGGTAATATGCATTCCAACCACTGCTTTCAAAATAGAACCATATCTGTTAAATGCAATTTTTCTCCAGTAAAAATTTTATTTTTTAGCTGATACGATATTTGGTACTTGGTAACAGTTTGTCTTGGGTACTATCTCCTGATATTAGGATCCTCACTTTTATATTTTAGTTGGGGCTGCAGAGAGTGTTTTTTGTGTCTAGTATCAAACTGGTGTCACAGTCTGCAACGCGATAGACTGCTCAGAGAGGTCTTAAATGGACAACGCCAGTATTCAGCTGTGAGCACTCATGCATCATAACAAATCTGGTGTGTGCAAGGGCTACTGAAGTGGGAGAAAGCCTGAAAGTAGGTCTATGTTCAAGATTTTATATAGCTCTCAAGGGTCTCTGTCTAAATGCTTGCAAAATCCATCATATAGCTTCAGGCCAGCCCTGAAACTTGCCTTTAGTGAAAATCTCCCACACCCTAGATATTAGTACATACAGATGACAGGTAACTATGGTAAATATCTCTAAGAGTCACTTTCTGTTAGCGCAGGGCCAGTAACTCTATTAAAATGACAAAAATAATCATGCCTCTGAAATCACCCTCTCTCATGTTACATGTCTGCAAAACTTTTGCCAGAGCTGCCTTCTTTTCTAACTGCTTTTCATCTGGCTTCCTGCCACAGTTGAGGAAAAAATAGTTCACAAAATGGCACAAATTCGTTGCCTTTTTTTTTTTTTTTACACTTTATGAAGAACATTTAATAGTAATAAAAAATCCTTAATTGCAGTGTGCCCATATAGGTTTTCCCGCTCATCCAGATTCTGACCTGAAGAAAGATATTCCCTTCAGTACTACTTCTTTCAGGCATTCACTTCCTTGAGTTACATTAACTTACGGATATGCTGAATTTCACAATGAGAATAAAGCCATTTTTAATAATATCAATTACTTTATAGTGTCATTTGCACCGTGTTCAGCATGATATTTTTGCTGCCTCTGACAACAGTGAGACTGAAAGTACCTACAAATGCATATTTGGAGAAGCAGTTTTCTGTCTAGTCTGTAAAATTGGGTATCATAGAGCAAGACAGCAATTTATGCCTGTAGCAATGCACCTAATACTTAGCTATACTGTTTCGTTCTTGTGAGTCATCCTATTTGACTTATATAAGTAAATCTGATACATCAGTGTTTACAGTATTAAGGCTTTAACAACAGTAGCAGAAACCCTGGATATTGTCAGAAAAGATAAATCCATCTCATTTGCTTTACTAAATGCTGCCTGGCAAGCAGAATTATAGAATTTAGCAGCATAAGGCACGAAATGGTTGGAAACAAATCTGAAGCTCTGGAGATCACTCACAGAACTGAGTGCATTTCAACATGCAGGTAGTTGTCTGAAGTGCCCCATAAATCTCATTCCGGTGAAAATATTGTGTGATTATTTTTTCCTTGCAATACATATTTGAATAAAATAGAAGTCTTCATTTTAAAAAGTTTATGTCTAATTTTCGGTCTTCTGTTTTGTTCGTTTGGATTTTTTTTCATTCTTCAGTGAATCGAGTTCCTGTAACAAAAACACAAGTTGGAAGAAATACACGTCTTGGCAAAGTTAAGAGCTACAGAGAAGAGCAAGACATTGTTCTTCATTTTACTATGCACTTTGCCTTGAAACTTACTGACTGCTTAAATCATCTCAGCTACACAGAAACCTTTAGCAATAAAATAAAAACTGTATTAAGCACTAAATTTTATGCATAACTGGTATTTCTCATTGACAGAGAGTTTATGAAAGTTGTCAACTTCTGAGTCCAATTTATATGAAGGTAATCATAATCTGAGGGCATATGAATTGAACTAGTCAGAAATGGTGCAAATAAAATTAACAAATTTATTAATTTTTCTTCCCCCTCTGAAGCTCCTCTTGCTGTTTTCCACAGTCTTGGCAAGGAATGAATAGAAAGCTGAACACAGAAGTTTAGTCTCTCCATTAAGTAGAAACTTCCTGCTGGGATTTGAGGAAAAGACTGGCATAAAAATAGGTAACCATTTAGCTTCTGGGCTGCTTGGCCTTTCTAGCTCAAAGCAAGCACAGGGCCAGAGGTTATGTATTATTCATTTTTCAATTGGACTCAGTGGAGATATTTGAGAGTTTACTACATAAATATGTTAAATTTAAATACATCATGCATTTCCATAGAACTCACTGAGGCCCAGATTCATCATTTCCTCCCAGTTCAACAAACCGCTTTAAAATATGCTTAAATTGACTTCAACAGAGCTGTAAGCACTTACTGAAAGTTCAGTGTGTCCTTAAACGATTTGGAGAATGAGGACCATCTGCATATGTGTTAAGTGCTTTGCTGAATGTGGTAAGTATCCAATCCAGGGCCCCAGGAAATCCATGAGGTTTCTCTTTTGATGTCACTGGGCTTCAGATTTACTCTTAAGGCTTGGATATTACCGGTTCAGAGCTCTCTTGTTCCTTCCTTGAAAGGAGATGACATTCAGCCTTTCACAGCAATGCCCTACGCTTTGCATTAGAAAGCCCTGGACAGCTTTCTGAGACTTCTTACTTAACGGTGTCTGTGGGGCTTGTTGCGGTTATGATTTTAAAATGCACTGCTCAAAAGTGACAACCAGCACAACAAGAATAGCAATTCCTATTGAAACAGACTGAAACATACAGGGCTGTTGTACCATAGACAACGGGGCTTTTGGGCAAGGTGGGAAATTTCATGTTATTGCACACTCAGTGATGCATTTCTGACAAAAGGGACTTTTTGTACGGCTATTTATTACCAGGATGATTACAGATATTATAGTCTGAATTTAAGAATGTGGTGAATAAACCACATTATGTGTCAGACCCTCTCTTTCTGTGGTCAGATGAGGTGAGAGCAATCTATGCTTTAGCCATTTCTCTGACCCACATTAAAGTTACATGTGGGACTATTGAATTATGTTCTATAATCCTGATTTTGAAGGCAATTTCATTATTACTTATTTCAGCACCTTTTTCTTTTAATGACCTCTTCTTTTTTTCCCCGTACTTATTTATAAGACTGTTTATACTACCCACGAGATAATAAGATATTTAAATTCTCCCTGAGACATGTCCTTTTCTACAACATCCTGAAGAAAATTATCCACAGGAGCAATTTTGTCCTTCTGAATCCTCATTCTACTCTGGCTCAGAATGAAACTTCAATAAACCCCTCTTATTTTATTATGGCACACCAATATGGTAGTTATTAATCATTCTCTAAATCATTCTTCATAATATATGTGGAAAGGGCACAAACCTAGATTCCACTGAAAAAGTTAGGACTGTGAGACATCAACAAAATATTTGCTAAATGAAAGAAAGAACAACTGGTTAACAAATGAAAGAAAATAAACTGAGCCTATTAAAAAAAAAAAAGTATCTTAATTAAGTAAAAGAAGAGAGAGCTCTTGATTTTTTTCAGAAATGCCCATACAAGTCACAGGTACAGAAAAAGAAAAGCAGAATCTGAGGGGGGGGCAGCAGTATCATGCCAGTCACAAAATTAACAAGCAAAGAAACACCACTCAGTGCTCCCATGCCGTGCTTCCCTGCAAAGAGACAAGGCTGTTTTTACAGAGTAGGGCAGGCTCTGCATTGGGAAGAAAGGCTGTGGCATATTACACAGAGCTGTAGTATCCACACTGGGCATTTAGTCTTAAGTGCAGAGAAGACTCACAAAAAAATGACCTAAGGATTGGAAGAAATGTTTTTAAATAGAAAATGTAAATGTAAAGAGGAGAAAATACTAGAAATTTGAAAATTTGTTTCATTGAACAGAGAAAGGTAACAGTCAATGTCTGAACACTAAATTAAATTCAAGTGATAAATCAGGCTCACAGTTTTAACAAGCCTAGATAAAAGAAATGTTGGAACAAACTGGCAAAGGGAATGGTAGTTTTTCCTGGTGGGTTTAATTTAACACCACAGACTTTTCTAGACAATGTTTGCCATAGTGTAGGCTGCTATACTAAATATAGAAACAACTAGATAAAAGATAAGGAAATTATTAATGTAGAATGTGGGACAAGAAAATGAATTATTCTACTGGGTTTGAATTTTTTTCTATGATCTTATGGCTACCACATGATCTGAGGTTTTTAGAACTTTATTTATAATGAGAAAATAGAGTGGTGCAGTCTATTTACTTTATTAAATTAAGGACTTGACTCGATTGCAATTGGTAAGTGGGAATTTAAAAAAAAAACAAACCACCATGGAAACAACAAAACCAAACAAAAGAATAACCATGACTAAGTTGTTGAAAGTTGAAACTTCAAATTTTGGGTTGGAAATGGAGATGGAAGGACAGAAGGGAGTTAAGGATGATTATTCAAATATTTGGTTTACCAGCATGCTAGAGTCTGTGTTGCTTTAACTCTTTATGCAAAGACTTTAATGTTTTTCTAAAAGGTGTAATACAAAAATTGGCTTAACCTGTGGCTCACAAGGGATCATATGATGCTGCTGGAAGCATCCCTTTCAACATTAAAGTCAGAGAATTTCAAATACCGACACCACTCTTAAAAATCTCCAAACTACTACAATAAAACACAATCCTAGCCTGCTTTATTAACAATAATTATTATTTACAAAATGTTTACAAAGTAGCAACCGTCTGTCACAGAAGTGTGACATACTCACATATATATACATGTTTAATTTAAAATAGCTGTACCTACACCATTTTTACAGTTATGCATTAACACAGAATGAAAGACCTATTAACACACAGAAGAATCACAATACTACACTATCTTTTCTCTTCTATATCTCCAATTTTTCTAGGCTTTGAGACTTGTTTCTATTTTTAATCTACTTCTACAATAAAAAAATGATAACCACTTGTGTTATGTTATGAGCTCTACTCCAAAGGGTTCTTGTTCATTTCCAGATAAATATCATTTTCTGTTGTTGATTATTTGGATACAGAGGTTAAGAATAATCCAGATAAGCTCCTATGCCACGTGGAAATATGGCAAAATCATTCCTGGGGTTTATGCTGAAATCATTTCAAGTGCTTAGAGCAATGATGCAAATGTCAGAAGGAGTAAGCCGAACAGGTTTTTCAAACTCACTTTGTTGTCAGGCACCTCAAATGCATGTTTGAGGGCAGCATCTTGGTTTGCAAACCATCTTGGTTTGCAAGAATCACACTTCGGATTATGGAAAAACATCTATTGTATTCAGGAGCTGTGCTGGAATTTAAGACAGATTTATTCAATGCAAATTATTTGGGTTAATTGCATCATGCCCACCTGTGATGATTAAAATTAAGTATAATCCAGCTTCAACTTTACAAGCTTCCACCTTGTAAAGTAAGAGGCTCAGTCCGGGCCGTAAAGAGGCAGCTGTGAAGTTCAGGAGATTGTAACACAAGTTTTTAATTTAAATTGCTAAAATTTAACAGAAATGATATCTTCCCCCCCAACCCAAGTCACTTCTGGTCTTCTATAACAAACAAAAACATTCCCTTTTTCTAAATTTTAATGGGAATGCTAAAAGAAAGTTAATCAGGGCAAATTAACCAACTCTACTATTCTAGTTCGCTTTAATCAATGTACATTCTTAGTTTGGAAGCAATGATAAAATTCCCCATCCCCTCATAGTCAGTGGTCAAAATACTGAATAAATTATCTTGTTTATCTTAATGTAAAATTAACATTGATTAATTTAATACATTCTAGTTATTTTGATTTTTCTTGGTCATTTGTGACATCATACACATTTTTCTCAGATATTTTGAGATTTGGAAATATTAAAGAAAAAATATAAAGTTTAGATTCAGGTATCAGTGCCTATAGAATTAAAACAAAGATCTGATCATTCACTGAATGATCATTCACTGAAAGATATTAAATTTTATTCACATTAAAAAAAAAAGAGAAACAAAGGAAAAAAGGGGGGGAAAGCATAACTTGGTTCACACTGTAATTGGAAAATTACATACTGGAACCCAACCCTTATGATTATGATATCTTTTATGTTCTTGGCCTTCTGATATCAGAGTCTTTCTCACTCTAAACAAACATGAAGGGGGAAGGAAGAGGAAGGTAGGGAAGTTCAAGAAACATTACCACCAACTTCCAACACAGCTTTGAGAAACTGACTTTTTTGATTTAAACACAGTTCAATAAATCAGATTCCATGACCCTCTTGGGGTCAACTTCCAGCCTTCGAGAAAGTGAGATAAAGTGAAAAACTTGAAGATAAAAAACAGTTGCTGAAAGCACTTTTCCCTCCCAAACCCTCTTGAGAGCATTTGAGTTTGTAGGCCCTTCTGAGGCTTGCTTTGTATGCATTTTAAAAGATTTTTGTGTTTTTTTCTTCATTTCCCTCCCACATTTCTCCACTATAGCCTAGCTATCTATTCAGTGACTACCTGTCTCCTTTCCTTTTTTGCTTGGTTCTTGACATTTGAAGAAACACTGCCATGGAACGCTCAAAGACCTTGCTCTGTTCTTATGGATTTTTCAAGCTTATTTTCTGCATATGTATGCAAAAATATGCACACATGCATATAAATACAGAGACTAAAAATATACATTTAGCAATAAGCTCATCCAAGAAAGACATACTCAGAAAACCATTATAATTCCCACAGGAGCTTTTAAATATTTATGCAACAATCCATCCCTTTCCACTTGTTCTTTATGGCCACCCCTAAAATCAGGGAATCGATGCTCCAGAAGAACCCAGGATAGTTCCAGTATAACTTTACTGATCTTACTTTCTCTAGAAAGCAGTACTAACTCTGTCTTAGCTGTCTAAATATCCTGTTACATTAATTCTTATTAAAGAAGGTCGCTACTTTATGTTTCCCTGGTGACTTACCCATTAGATTCCCTCCTCGCTGCTGAGGCAGGAGATATTTAGGGTTACAGCTGGACTAAGCACAGAGTGATATTACAGTTGTGCACACACCACAGCATTTGCTCTAGCACTCAGCACAACTTGGCAGGATCCAGCAGCTAAATAATGTGACCACAAAGCAAATGTTGCTTCCAGCCCAGTTCATTCCCACTCTTGAGCGGTGATGTTAGATGAAGGTTATATACCCAAACTGAAATTCATAATGAAAACAGCCATGTTTCTAAAGTACTCTAAGGATTCTGAGGTCTAAAGAAGAATGTTAATATATGAAGTTTCACAACAAGCCGTTGCCATTAGGTGATAGAAACATTCTAAACATTTGTAAGAATTTCATTTGATTAAGAACTTCACATGCAATTAAAGCAAAGAAAAAAAACCCTGATACAAAAATAATAATGGTTCAGGGATAGCTCAGTATACAGCTTAAATATGTGTATATCTATGTTCCTAAACTGCTCAGTTGCCCTCTGATATTTATTACAGAAATTAAAATACAGCTGCTGTTCCAGTTCAACACTTCCAAGACTAAGCAAAGACGTGATGTAAAATTATCAAATATCTCATAAGAAAAAAGTGTCCTTTGAATCATAACCAAATTAGGACATTTACAAGCCTTTCAAGCATTTTAAGAAGTTTGTAGATGAAAATGACTTTGGCAAACTTCAAGGAACTAACACTTCCAGTGTCACTGAATTTGAAACTGTCGGTGAACCAGGTCTGACACATGAATGAGACAAAACTGAGCAAAATTTCACTGTTCTTAGTTGTCAAACTCCAACCAGATCAACCAGTTTCAGTTTTGCCTTCATGATTTTAAAAGTAGGAAAAGTGGGCAGTGGACTTAAAATTATTCAAGCTAGGCAGAATTCAGAGCAAAAGTGTGCCTCTGAATCCAGGTTGAACTAGTCGTTGCAAGCTAAATTAATCAGAATGCAACTAGACATACCATTTATATAGCTTTTTCTTTTTGTACCTCTTCTCTTGGAACCACAGTACTATGGACAAAAGAGCCCATCCTTCCTACATTTACATTGTTCTACGTGATCCATTGGCACTTAAATATTTAAGCCCTGTTTGGTGACTCAACTTCTTATAGCCAGAAGCAAAGGTGTAATCCAGTATACTTTCCCAAAAGGAGAAAATCTTAGTTCTCTCCTTCCTTCCCTTTCTGCCTTTCCAAAACCTATGTTCTCGTAAAGCTAAGCCACCAAAAATCAATAGCAATTAATTAATTTTTCTAAAAATCCAGACAAAGTCCTTATGTATGCTTTTGTACTTATGAATATTTATGTACAAATGTATATATATACATGCACACATCACACATAAATGAAGTATATTTATAATATATGCTGTGTATACATATAGTTAATGATACACATTATATATATTTATACATTTTTATAGAGAGAATTTATAGATTATTTATTTATATATACATAATAAATTTTTACATACAACAGACTGTGTCTCTGTGTGTGTATGGTTATATTTTAATAGCACAAACTTTAATGAGAGGGAGGGGGATGGGAAATGGAACAGCAACAAGAACACCCAAACATTTGGGAAAGTTTTGGGATGAGAGAAGCTCAGTTAAAATGCTTTTGCGACCTTATATATTGTTGGGTGCAAATGATGCTCTCTGTAATATCCAGATAGATGTGTCTTGTTAACTGCCTCATCCCGTGGTGTCATCATTACTGTAATTAATGAATTACCATAGCAAACTGCAATGACTATAAAGTTTTAGGGAACAAGCAACCATTACCTGTGACAATATGGGTTGGTAGGCACCAATGGCTTATATTTCATATTGGACTGGTTAAGAATGATGACACCAGCAATGCCCTTCACTTAAAGAGGAAAAAGAAATCAACTTAGAACTTTCCTAAATGAAAAACTTTGCCCTTTTGCTGCCTTTCTTAATAGAAAACAAGTTAAAATGTACCATTGGGCAGGTTAATTGACTTACAAGTATGTCTTTTTAATAAGTGTCATAAAGTATGTCATGCAGCTGAAACTTGCTTTCAGTGCATTTTTTAAACTGTTGTCAACCAGATTAAAGTTTATTGTTCGCATGTAAGTTTCCGTTTTCCAGCAGTAATGAAAGACATTAAATTGATTTGCCATGCGTAGATATGAAGTGGGTTATGTCCTTTGCTCTTAGTCAATGTGCCTTTCCCAGATGCTTCCCTTCTTTACTGTTTGTCTAAGCAATGAATGATCATGAAACATTCTCCCTGGCCTGAGATACAACTCTTCATTTCTTTGGTATACCTTAAATTAAAGGTTAGTTTGTATAGGGACCTTATTCACTGCAGCTTGACTTCAATTTTGTCTTTTTATAAGTCTTCGGAGTTTTTGATGGGGAAGTGATTGAAGAAATCCTACAGTGAATCAGACTTTAATAATGTAGGGCATTGAGTGTCTTTTTTTGTACCAGCACCTGCATGGTAGGACCCTCTTACTGAAATTAATGTCTGGCATAATTTAAGACTGTAAAAATTCTGTAATAATCCCAACATTCAGCTGCTTAGAACACATTATGTCAGTTGAGACTGTGTATTATCTTCACAGAAGGAAAGAACAACTAGAATAACAAAAGAAAGAGAATTTTCCAGCGAGGACAGATGAATTTTAAGGAAAGAGACTAGTTATCAACAATAAAAGAGAGAGAAGGAAGTTGCAAAGCATGACAGATGCGAAGAAAATTCCTGGAGCAGGAAACATTTAAAAATGCTCTGGTGAGGACTAGGATCCCATCCATTTCTTTGGTTTATGTTTTTTTTTGCATGATGCACCTCACACTCAAAAAAAAAAAACAAACCCATAGATGGAAAAAAAAGCAAGCAACGAAACAAACAACAAAAATGATGAAAACTTCCAGATCTGCATCTGCTGTAGAAAGTAACAAGTGCTGACAGTCTAAAATCTCTGTGAGCTGGTAGTAAAATGCATTTTAAGTTTATATTTCTATTTTTCAGCATTCCTTCTTTTTCAACTGAATAGAAATTTTTTTTTCCTTTTTTTTCCTATTTCTGTCCCCTCTTGTCACCCCAGAAATATAAAAAGGACAATCTCTCAAGTCCAGAAAGCAACTTAAAACAAGAGAAGAAATTTATTAACATGTTGTAAATTTTCATCAGGAAATTAGAGACTCCTTTGCTGCAAAATAATCTTTTAGTTACCCAGGTACTTCTGAACTTATTAAGCTGATAGCCATAAAGACATAGGATTTTTTTTTTTCAAACACTTATTTCCACAAGCTATTTACTGTAAATTCATTAAAGTTGCACATAAAGAATGCTAAAATGGATTCCGTAGCTCAAAGTAGTCTCCTTATTGACTTTTTGAAACAGCACTGTGGTTTTAAGGATCTCACATACAAACAAATGGAATCACACGTGATGACATCATGGAACAAAGTTGTTTTATCCTAGAAGTTTACTTTTCTTCTGACTAATATAAGTGACTAATATTGACGATATAAATTAACCCATTTTCTCTACATGTGAAGGAAAGAACAAGGTTTTAAGTAAACTGTAGCACATTTAACTAAATGATTTCACTGTTACTTTCTGTACCTACAGAAATACAAAATCCTGTCTCAACCCTAGATGAGATTCTTTACTTTGACTTCCATGGCTCTTTTCCCAATTTCAACCTTGGCACTGAAACAAAAAGCTCTGACAATTTTGCCTCAAAGTAGCTCCTCTGAGTTTTTTCCTTCCCTCAGTGTCCTCCAAGCCAGTCTGGGTAGTTATTGAAAAGAATTTTGTATAAATACTCTCTTTGCATACATTTTCTGTGGAGTTTATTTATTCTTTTTTTTTTTTTTCCTATGGGGAAGCACTTTTTACCTAAGTGCTTGCTGATTTTCACCTCATTGCAATCCCCACTGCAGCCCACTCATGCCCAGAAACCACCAGATACATGCACTTACTTGGTTTGCAGATTCCAAACTAAAGACACCATGATCTGGTCACAGTAAACACAGATATCTTAAACCTCTATGAATAATTTAACCACTCACTGAGGATTGGCCAGGCAGGCAAGATGAAGCTGCTGCCCCCAAATTATTAAGGGCTTTTACAGAACCATAAAAAGAGCAATAATTCAATCATTTTTTTTTTAAAGGCACTAAATATAACACTTCTTAAATGCTGGGTAGAGCTGAGGTGTGCACTGGGATGAAATAGAAAGCATGCTCAGCAGCAATATGCCAAATGAACGTCTTCCCCTTTTGCTGACAGGCAGATAACCTGACCCAATTAATAAAATATACTTACTGATTTTTACTCCCCCTCACCCCTTTTCTTTTGGAACTGATTTGCTGAGTCATGGTACACTGCTAGAAAACAAACTTAAAAGCAAGCAAACAAACATAAAAAACAAAAACAACAACAACAACAACAACAACAACAACAACAACAACAAAAGACCACTCAAAGTTTTTAAGAGAGGAGTCTATATTATTTTAATTCATATGACAAAGTGTCATGTTTAGTATTGAAAACAGGGAGAAGAAACTGGAGGGTACCAGGGAAAGAAAATATTTTTGCTCTATCCTGCTTGACTTCTGATTCACTCTCTAGTTGTGAAACAAACTGCTCTTAACATTTGCCTCTCTCTCCCAACCATTAAATTAGAGTTAATACTATTTACTAACCTCGGTATGGCAATGCAGTTCACTAATGAGACAAAATTCTGAGTCAAGAAGAGTCACATATTGCTGAATATTTTGCTTTGATTTCATCAGTAACTCTATAGACATTACATATCTTGTGGTGGGGAACAAGAATTAACAGACACATGAGAGAAAGGTAGCCTGGTGATGAAGGAAACAGAAAAAGTTAACATCCCATTACATGGGCATGGGTAAAGCTGTTCTGCTCTTTACCTTATCATGCCTTTGAATAAAAAATTACATAATACCAAAAAGAAAGCCTGTTCTGTAGAAGCTTAGTAGATGCAGTATGTCGTCTTTGTTGTCTGTCATTCCTCTCACTATACAATTATACCAGCAAAGGTTTATGAAAAGCAGATCCTGCTTGACCAACATCATCTCCTTCTATGGAAGGGTGACCCGCTTAGAGGATGAAGGAAAAGCTGTGGACATATCTATGTGGACTTCAGTAAAGCCTTTGGCACCATTTCGCACAGCATTCTCCTGGAGACACTGGCTGCTCCTCGCTTGGGGGAGTGCAATCTTCGCTGGGTAAAAAACTGGCTGATGGCTGAGCCACGGGAGTGGTGGTGAATGGAATTACATCCTAGTGAATGGAATTACATCCAGCTGGTGTCTGGTCACCAGTGGTGCTCCACAGGAATCTACAGTTCTGTGTTTATACGTAGCCTAAGAACTGGACAAATTACCGTGTTTTCTGCACCTGAATTGAGGAATGGTTTTTAACACCACAAGCAATGAACATAATAGGTCTGTCCTACTTTGACTTGTTGTGAATGCCTGTCTCTATTCACTCTCCTTGCGCCACACTGAGAAACTACTGCTCTGCTCACAGTTTGATCTTTCATTTTAGTGGACAAATGCACCATGGGAAGGGTCTGGCCAAAGGAAATTGCCAGGTGACTATCACTGCTGATGAGGATATTTCTACTTGTAACTATTCTGCTGAAAATATCTTAGACTATTTTTTTCCATATTGTAAAATTCTTATAAGCCTTTATTTTTCTTCCCTAATCAGAGGGGTTTAAAATCAATATAAAAATAGAGAATATTTGAATTACAGTTTTATTGCCCTATTTTTTTATATAATTTCACAGTAGGTGCTCTTAGTTTTCAATTCATTATGAATTTATCAAGATTTTTATTAGTCTGGGTTTCTTTTTATAATTTTTTGCATTTTTTTAAATATTATATATTATTATATATTAAAGAAATCTTTGAATGGAGGTGAAACCTGTTTTGAAAACAAAGTGATAAGATATTCAAAGACATTTCATAGACCAAGAGCAAGTGGGTCTTAGGTGCCTAGCTGCCTGCTGAGGATTTGAGCCTAAATTCCTACGTTATGCATGTTCAACCTACCTGATATATAATTTTAATAGAACTTGATCTAATCATTGAAAAGCTGCTGAAAGACTGTCACCAACTGTCACCAACTCCAGCAGACTTTGAATAAGGTACTGGAATGAGGAGCAGAATGTTTTGTGGTGCTGATACATTATATAAAATTTAATTCATTATCAAGATTACAAAGACTGCCTTTTTCCCAGTTGACTATTGTGTAAATATCTTAAAACCCTGTGGGGTTGAGATGTCTTGGCCTGTTTCATGTTCAGTGTTCATTTTCACTCCAATTATTTCTTACTTGCTTTATCTACACATATAATCTGCCCATTCCTCCCACTTAACATATCCTTTGAACTTTTCAAATGCCTTCTGCTCCTCCTTATTATCTTTGCTTAACCACATCCTTGTCTCTTGTCCTATTTTTGATACTTTTTACTGGGATGAATATAGTTGGTATCCATCCTCTATATCTGCCAATTAGATACAGAACTTCATACTTTTTTTTTTTCTTCTTCATAATGGTCGATTTTCTGCACTGCTGTTGATATCATTTCACTTCCTGAAAATTATTCCTTATATTAGATTCTCCAAACCAGTCTTAAAAGAAGAAAAAAGAGGGTGGGGGAGATATGGGGTGGGGAAGAAGTTACATTAACTTCTGAGATCCTATTTTCACATATACCCGGAGGAATAATTCATATCTGAATATACTATGATCACTAAAGTAGACCTTAGTTGCTCCACTATTTCTGTCATATATGTCATGCTCTGGCTTATTATCAGAGACCAAGCCCAGAACAGTTTCTGATTGCACTTGCTGCCAAGTACAATTGACAAAGGAGGTGTACAGAGCTGATGACCACACTGTTCCTCCCTGACCCTCCAGGTATGACCCAGTCATTAGCAAAAGGCCTGAGATTTATCTTTAATGAATGTTCAGCTAGGGGAATAAGAAGCTAGAGATGGAGAAGGAAAATGAACAGGAAAAAGTAATGAAGTGATTCACACTTTAGTTTTTCTGCATCTTTTTCAGAAATCTGAATGCCATCAATGACTTACATAATCCTTTGTCAACATTTATTCTTATTTCAGTTATCTCCATAGTGGTAGTCAAGCTGCTTATATCATTTGTCTCTTCGGGCATAGTATCTTCCCTCTCTTATTACTTTAATCAATCATTGTTAGCTTATGTATAGTGCATATCATTGCTACTGTTTTGTGGTGTGTCAGTCATTCATGCCAAACAGACCAGCTTGCAGCCCCAAAGGACCTCTATAAATGGAAATGCTCCTTTGCAAGCTGTTAAGCTTAAATGAGAGCATGAAAGCCCTTGCATGAACATCATAACCTTCTACAGTGCATGAGGCTTTGCTAACAATGATGTCAGCACTTCCCAAACCAACACATCTCCAGGCGATGCGATGATCCTGTTCATTGCTCTGTGCCTCTGCTGTATAAAAATCATCAGCAGAGAGACAGACTGAGGTCCAGATCTGTGGCAAGACCCAGCTGCCTCCCATCTCACTTTAAATGGTTGCCCAAGGCACTTTATTTAACAGTTTATTAGGTATTAATTTAACATTCAGTATCTTTTTTTGTCAGAATGATATGGGTTTTCTTCCATATGCATGTTGCTAATAACACGGTAGGCTCTGAGCTGTGTAAAGTGCAGGGGGAAAAAAAAAAGTTCTCTGTAATGATGAGTCTCAGACTGAGAAATAAAAAGGAAATGGAGGCACAGAGCTATGTTTGACTCAAGGTGAAATCCTAATCCACTGAGTACTCACAAAACCTCTGTGACCCACAGCTGCACTTAGACTATGAGGCATGGCACAGAAAGAGAAGTGGCTTCACTATGAGTTACTGTTGTTTGTGTCCTGTTTGTTTTGTGAGATCTTATTTTGACAAACTAGTTAAATATCATACTAATGGCAAGTCTTTACTGTAACATAACTGAAACAAACCTGTCATTTGATTGTTATCTCATGACTCATGTTTGCCCACTGCTCTTGTGCTAATAGTCTTCAGTGAAAGAACCATGAAGTTTATTAGATGAATTTTGCACCTTAGAATATACTATTCCAGAGTGCCAGTCATGTGTTCTGAATCCAATAATGACTCTATCTTATGGGTACATTGTGGAGTTATAGCATATTTCACCATCTGAGAATCTGGCTCAGTGTTTTTATTAAACCCACTTTGGCAGACTGTGCTGTTATGTCAAACACTTAAAACAGGGAGGATATAAATATCCATTTCCACTACCTCCCACCTCAAAATAATCTTTATATTTATTATGCTGATTCTTCCTAGTTGGTCAGTTATGTGATTCAGCAGCAGTGATGTTCCACAATTCCACCTGTTTGCATTTACTCTATGGCTGCCAAGGGAACAATGGGGAAAATGATGCTCTTGTGAGCCATTCTGTTCACTACGTGTCAAAAAGTAATTTGAATCAAAGAGTCACTAACTTAATTGATGGCGATGGCTCCATCGAAAAAACAACCAAAGAAATTGATGTTGTGCAAATTGCACATATATTGCTCTTGAATTTGTGAGCATATTCTTGTTTGCCTTGACAGCATGTAAATTACCTTTTGGACAGCTCAACACATTACTTAAGATGTGGCTGTGTGTGAATTTTTAGCTACTAACAGGGGCAATAACAGTCTTCTTGTGAAACTAAACTTCAAGTTCATCTTGCTGGATTTTATTGTTTTTTTGTTTGTTTGTTTGTTTGTTTGTTTGTTTGTTTGTTTCTAATTCATGGCACATACCAATCATTGCTTGACATTTAGAGTTTTAACCCCTGTGCCTCTTCAGCAATGCAGTATGACAGAGAATACAGTGAGGCAGTGGTTCCCTCAGTAGAGTAAAACTGGGGACAGTAGATCCAACAAAGTGACTGGGAAGGACACACACTGTTTCAGGGGTTTGTCTAAGATATGAATACATTAATTGATCTCAACTAATTTTAAACACTTAGATGACTTATCTGAAATCAAACTGTTGTTGCCTGAGATTCCTGATATAATCAGTGGAAAGAGACAGCCGACATTCAGATATGCAACGCAGTTCCTGAAGATTTCAGAATCACAGAATCGTAGCAGGGCTTGAGTTGGAAGGAACCTTAAAGACCATCTAGTTCCAACTCCCTGTCATGGGCAGGGACACCTCCCACTAAGTCGGGTTGCTCAAGGTTCGATTCAACCTGGCCTTGAACACTCCAGGGATGGGGAATTAACGAACCAGGAGCTTGGTCTTTGGTGTGGAACCAAAAGGATCTACTTAAACCTGCTCTGAAGTGGGTTCACTATTCACAACATATTTCACAGATTTCACAGAATGTTCTAGGTTGGAAGGGACCCACAAGGATAACCAAGTCCAACTCTTAAATGAATGGCCCTTTTATTTATTATTAACTCCAGAAGGCATTAAGTGAAATTACTATTTGTCATTTCAGAGATATTTCAAACATATAGTCATGGTGTTTGTTGTAGAAGCTTATAATGCAAACAGAATGGACAAAGAATGGGTGAAGAAACAGAGTTTAAAGATAATCATGGCTCACCAAATCACAAGTTAAAGTTCTTAGAGAGAGTAGTTAATACAAAACTTTCTGGGTGTGCATGTATGTGAACTGTGATGGTTTTCTTAGATAAGGAAATTATTTTAAAATTTATTATTTTTTTTTTTTAGTTCAAATTATAAAATAGAAGCATGACTATTGGGAACCAAAGAGTTAAAAAAAAATAATATCTTTTTACCTATCTACATGTATGTGCAAAATATACCTGTACTATGACATCCATTAGATGATCCTTACAGACCTAAAAAGCCGCAGTACCTACAAATACACTGCATATCTCAGAAGGCAAATATAATATTAACCAACCTATAAAATATAAGTTAAATCACACTAAACAAAATTATTCCCGTAGTTTCAATCAGATTATATTTAATATCTTCTATCAGCTGTTTGTGTAACAGAAATGTTACCCAATGTACAGTTCACTAGGCAAAGAACCACAGTTTATTCTTGTGCCATTCCATGAAGGAATTAGATTAAACCAATGTACCTGACTAAAAATACAGTTTCAACCTGAAAGCAGCTTATTTTTTTTCTGGGCAGTGACACAAGTGACAAACCATGTTTGCTCCATGAAGACAAACCACTGAGAACTGATAGGTGCTTGTATTGGCCCTGGGCTGAGAAAACTGAATGGGCAAGGCCATTCGGTCTTCCAGAATCAAAAAACTAATACCAACACCACAGTGCTGAAGAGCAATTGAACCTCAAAAACTAATTCCTGTAACAAGTGTTTTGTTGCACATAAGAAAACCCAATCCCTCCAACAGTTCCTCTCTTACAATGACCTGAAACATCATAATCTCATAAAACTGAATACAAAGAAAACATGCATCACTTTGGGTTTTTTCCAAGGGCAAATGATGTTTGTAACATGAAGAACAATCAGTCTAATGTGACTTATGATGTCTGTAAAAAGGTCTTACAGATCTTCTAACAACAGATTTCAGAAAAGTTGCACCAATACTGGTTGGTTAAAAAAATTTGACAAATGTCTCCCTGTTCACAGTTTCTGCTTTACTGATTTTTTTTCTTTAACTGCCTTCTCTCATCCAGTGAGTTTCTTTGCATTCATATATCATATCAGCTTGAACCCTGTATTCACAGTGGCATAAACATGCACAGAAACATTCATATACACAGCCTGAATTCTTTTATTATTTCAGCGTGCACTTTTATTTTTGCTGTAGGTGAACTATAAAGTTCTGCTGAAACCAATCAACTCAAAATTTAAAAAAAAAAAGATTTCTTCTCCTTCTCAATATTCTCATAATGTTCTATTCATATGAATCACCCTTGGCAAAAAAAAAAAAAAGTAAAATTACCAGCTTTCCATGCCTGCAAGCAAATACCGATTGACTTAACAACAACAGCAAAATATATATAATTAATTATAAGCATTCCTCCTTCCACAAGCAGAACATCATAATGTATCAGTTTGGGGCATTAACGTATCTGATAGAGCACTTTGAGTTCCTACAAGGCTCCATCTGCTGATAAACCTCCTCTAGAATTAACTGTGATGCAACATATTTGAACCCTCTAGAGGCAGCTGAGGCACATTAAGATTCCAATAATGTTCATTTTACGTTTCTGAACTCTTCCTCTGGTTGGGCTTCCTTTGCAAAATGTGACTGTAGGGCTGTTTCCATCCAGATGTCACAGTGCGTATCTGTATTTGTTTATGGTATTTAATAATATCTTCTGGCTGAGCAGAATAGTCTTAGAATGTTCCCAGATAAAAGTCGTATCTGTCATATGAATATGCAACATTTTAATGCAAAATTAAAAGGGTAAAAAGAGGGGGAAAAGTGCCACTCATAGGTGAAGAGGATGAAAGTAACCAGTAGCAGCATTATTAGGTTTTTAAAATAAGATTTTAATGAGAAAGAATTGGGCCTTGATCCAACATAAATTGGACTATTTACATGCTTAAATTAAGCATGTGTTTAAATTGAGCACAAGCCTTTTTTTACCTGGGAATTTGATGAAGATCCATTATAAGAAATATCCCGGATGCCACGAAACACAGTGGGCCAGTCCTCTGAACCAAGACGGGTCGCTACTTACTCTGTTTCTGATTCTTCTGCAGCTCTGCAGGCTTGTCTGATCTGCTTTCCCACGTGTGCTTGCACGTTCTCGCTCACATGTGTCGGGCGAAGCATGACCACTTCTGGACCTGTGGGCCTTGCCTTTCTCTCTGCTGTGGGTAGTCAGGCTGAGAAATGAGAATGCTAGAGGCAGAGTTAGGATTCGTTTTTCTTGCCACTGGAAATGTTAGTGGTAGTGACTTCTGAAAACCACATGTAATTTATTAGAGGATTTCGAAGGCACCATGTTGCCTTTGACCACAAAGGCAACACTCAGCTGAAAGATCAAACTCAGTCACGGTTCTCTTTGTTCCCTTTCTGTAATAGTGGTTTCAGGCTTAGAAGCTGACGGGGCTAATGTTCAAGCAGACTGAAGTAATGAATCTGTTTTTCTTTTGCAGTGTTTTTAAGCTTTTAGGATTCAGGTTTCTTGCCTTTCTCAGTACTTGTAGGAATCAGAATCTTTATCTTTAACGTTATGCAGTAACGCAACTGATTCCTGAATCCTCACTAACTTACAATGGTAAGAAGGCTTATGGACCAGTCCTGAAACTTGTCAATACTGAGAAACCCTGTTGAAGTCAAAAGGAATCTTATCATGGACTTGCCTGAACTCCCATGAGCAAAACAGACTCTGCAGTGCAAGTAAGGTATGAGCAAATTACTCTTTTATGACCCAAAGTAAATTCCCTAGATTTGCCATTGATTCTCTTGGCAGTCCTGGAAAAGCAATATGCCTCACCTTACTGATTTGTAAACTGCAGATGTCTTTGCATAACCAGTTTTGAAAAGGATTTTGACAACCATGTTATGAAAACTGGAGAGCAACCTTTGAGCTCTAGACTTGAAGGAGAATCTATTTTTTGCCAGACGTGTCTGTGTGACACAGAGGAATAATTCCTATCTTATTTCACAGGAGGCGTTACACAGAGGCTGATCTCATCACTGCTTCAGGCAAGTCGTGGTGCTCCAGACTTTGCCATGCATTTTGATTTCCTGTGCCATTCTGACGCAAGCAGAGAAGGATGCACACAGGGGAAAAAAAAAAAAATCATCTTCTCCTTCCTCTTAATGATGCCAAATGTGAATGGCGCAATAAAGTACATGTGTAGCCACATTAGCTTCTTTCCAAAATGAGGTGCACAGAAATCGAGAAGTGCCCATCACACAGTATGAATATGCAAGTAGTCATTACAAGAAGCATGCTCCCAAATGTGGCAGCAAAGCTTTGGAGGTCTGACGAAGATGATTTCATGCCATCTGCCACCTGCTTCTGAAGGATAATGGCTGGCTGGTGTGTACGAGGCTTGTTCTAAATGTTATCATACTGTCTTCTTTCTTAAATTATGTGGCTAAAATGAGCCTGTCTTTGTTTTATTTCAATTGACACCAGATGCAGGGACTTGGATTCGGGTTTTCTGTTTTGCAAACACTGGCTTGGCAAAGAGAAAGGAAGAATGACAGTCAAAGCAGCTCAGATAACAGAAGTAACACTTCTGATAAGCCTTCACTTAAATTACATCTGTAAAAAAAGAAACACAACTAAAAACAAAAACAACAAACAGGATTTGACATCACCCCTGACTGGCATTAAAGGAACAAGAATCATGTTGTTTCAGGTCTTCTAATTTTATTGCTGGTAATAATATTGATCATCATTATAAAATCTAGACCTAAAATACACTCTCTGTGTAGTTCTGGCACACTGGACAAGTTTACAAATAGTGATATCAGAAATTTCTAATAGTAACAACAATCAACTGATTCGTAGTTGTTTATCTCAACCCTTTAATTCTCTTTTACATTACCATAGTAGAGAAAGACTGGTTTATTACCCTTAACCTTTTTTATCTATTTGTTTGTTTGTTTTTTAATCAATAATCACAGTAAATCACTAGGGATTTGGCAGTCTGGCATGCCAAGGAGTTCTGAAAGGTCAGTTCAATCCACAACAAGGTAAAAATTGTTCCTCTTCCTTTAACAAACAAGCCATGGACAACTTTTCCACAAATTTAACAATTTTAAATCAACGTTAATGTAATCATTAATGTCTAATCTTGGAGCAACTGTTATAGAAAAGAAGAGAAATGAAGAGAAATAACTTCCAGTTGAGTTTTGTCCCATGTGTGACAAAGACAATATTTTTTTTCTCTGGTGTTGCCCATGTTCTCCAGAAGCCTGAAATAGGGCTGTTCCAGTGCCCAACCACCCTGGCACAAAATAACTTTCAAGGCTTAAAGTAAAAATGTCAAGAACCTTTTTCTAAGATCCAACATAAGCTTCCTCTGGCATCACTTCAGGCCTTTCCCTTGAGTCCTGTCACTGGTCACACAGAACAGAGATCAGTGCCTGCCCCTCCTCTTCCCCTCCCCAGGAAGTTGTATCTGCAATGAGGTCTCCCCTCAGTCTCTTCTTCTCCAGCTGAACACACCAGATGCCCTCAGCTGCTCCTCACACAGCTTCCCCACAAGGCCCTTCACCACATTCATTGTCCTCCTTTGGACACTCTCCAGTAGCTTGATATCTTTCTCATACTGTAGTGACTGCACACAATATTCAAGGTGAGGCAGGATGAAGAAGAGACAGAGCTGGAGAAAAGTCGTGGCTTATATCTGATGGATCTATCCAGGAGATGAGCAACCCACAGTGCAAGTCTGAGATCAACTCAGGAGGCAGGGCTGGAGGCCAGCATGTTATAGTGTCATTGAGGCAGGGACTTATGTCCAAGACTGAGGTGAAATGGGACTCCTGCACCATGGCAGTAGGTAGATAGGGGTCTTGGGTGAGGTTCTTCAGGGTAATTCAGGGTAATTTCCTTTTCTACCTCAAATGTTCATTTTCTTTCTCTTTCTTCTCCTTAAAATACGACAAATGTGACTGAGTTGAGGTACCTGATGCAAGTTAAATTCACCTTAAAATCAGTGTAGGACATTGTAGGGCATCACAGGGATGTCAGTCACAGAATATGTTGCACTATATATTAATATGAGACATGGAAAATATCATGAGAGGAGGAAAGGAAAAAGTAGGGATGTTGTGCCCTTTTTATTTTTTTGTCCCCGAAGGAAGTTAAAGAAGCAAGTAAAGAACTGCAGAAAATATCTGTATAATTCTGTTATATGCACTGTATACAGAGCCTAACCATTAATGTAGCAGAGTTCATGGACTCTAATAAAGAGGAAATTACCCTATATTTCAGCACTGTGTTCTCAGAGTTCCTTCTCATGTTTACAATCAGTGGGTAGCTATTGAACTCACAAAGCTTTTTTTCCCCCTGCCTAGCAGTTTGCCATAGTGAGGCATATTACTATGGGATGTGCAAGTGAATTTAAAATAAGCAGCATTTCTCTTAAATGCTTGCAATTTTCTGGTTCCTCGTCCCCCAGCAAATGCCTCATTGTGTTCAACTAACATCTACACATTTTTCTATACAGCTGGTCTTGTATTATTTTTATTATTTTTGCTTTCCAAGGTTAATTTTTTTTTCCAGGGTGGCTTTAACCATAGAAATAGATTATCCAGATGTATACAAATGAGCTTCTCCGTAAGTTCAAAGTCACTTGTAAATAAGGGAGATGTGGCATTTTCCCCTCAGCAGCTACTAAAGCCTTACAAATCTCATAAGCTCAAGATAGATCCCTGGCCTAAACATCAAGTAAAAGTTCCATCTTTTCGGGTGAATAGATGTTTATTTGCTCGCTCACCCAAATCAAAATTGTAAAGGAAACCTGCAGCTTTCTCTGGAAAAGAAGGTATAAGGATATTAAATTTGTATATCATGAACTAAAAAACTATATAGATATAGAAATAAATATATATCTATATACGTAGATACAAACATATATATTTCTCCTATTGCTACTTCTGCTGCAAGAGAAAGGCCACTTAGATATAATTAAGGTCACAGGTTTAAGTACCAGCTGAGGAACAGCAAAGTGCAAAATAACACCATATAATAAGTCAGTCAGAAATTGCAGAGAAGAGTAAAAGGGAGGGGAAAAGGTGGTCTTTAAAGTCACAGATGTAAAGAGAGGAAAAGCTTTTTATTAGTGAATGCTGCCTCCTGTAATATTTTGATTTTTAAAACTTCCACATAACAGAATAGTGCCTTAATGGATAGGAAATTAATAAAAAGAAAAAGAAAGAAAATATTACCATTCTCTGGAGTGACATTTGAAAAGTGTGTCACAGACACAACCTCACTAGACACATCACATAAACCAAAGGAGAAGTATGTGAATATAAACCTTCAGTTATGATTTGCTTTAAAGCATAGCACAGCTCAGCTGATTTCCAGTCAGAAACTTGCTTAATCATTTATTTGTTTCATTTTCACCCCCTCTCTCTCATTCAAAAACTCCTGCCTTCTACCCCTCCTCTCTCTCCCCTCCACTCTCTTCCCCTCCCAGTAAGGTTATTTGGGACAATTCACAGATCTCTCACTTCTTCTGTGTTAAAGTCTGTTTCCTAAAGGCCTATACTTGCCTAGTGGATATGTACTTTAATTAAAAGCAATATATCTTTCTTTTTTCTTTCCTTCTAATCTCTACATCTAGGCTTGTCCTTGGAGTTTCTATTCTTCAGGGCAAGGTGAATGGAATTCACTTGTTTGCCTGGGATATATCTAGTAAATTTAAGACACTAAATAAAACAAACATAGGGATTTTTAATTATTATTATTGTTACTTTGGTGTAAGCCCTGAAATGTGACACTTACCAAGAGGAGGAACAAGGGGGTAAGAATTCTTTAAAAATTGTCCCCAAGGCTGTTTAATTTTTGCCTTAAATAAGAACAGGTCAGTCTTCCTAAAATTGAAAACTGCCTTGGTGAAGTCAATGACCAAGATGCTATTGGCTTCAAAGGAATCAAGGTTTCACCTTTTATCTTAAAATGTAAACTCCTCTGCTACTGTAAATCAGTGTCACTCCTCTGACTTGAAATCAATAGTGGTCTTCTGATTCACACTGCCTCCATATGCCTCTATATTTCCACTACCTGCTATATGAATCAGGTCACTTTCCTGCAACTTTTCACTCAGTTGATCTGAATCAGTTAAGTCCTTTTGTGTTGGAGCACTCTGGATGATAAAGAAGTGCTTCACAACACACCTGTTCCTTCCTTGCCCCAACACTGGTGGCACAGTCCTCAGGAGAGGCAAAGACAACATTTTACAGATGGAGAAGCTTGTTCTTTGGTCTTCTGATTTTGCTGAAGGGAAGGACATTACTGGCAAAGTTGAAGCAATTAGGATGGGGAGACAGGGGAGAGGAGATAGAACACTAGGATGAGTTCAAGCTTCAGGAGCTAAATTATGAGACATCTGAAGGCATAACATGACAACATTTAACAGAAAAATGCCCAGGAGAAACCTGAAGAGGTAAGAACACCGGGAGATTGCTGGGAATTACCTTTCTTCATGTGGTACAAGAGAGGTCCAGGGCATGAAGATATTTTCTTAAGACAGGTGATAGTTTATTTTAGTCTATGATTTGTGTCCAACTCGTCAGAGACCCCCAAGTATAGAAGTGATCTCTACATCCTTTAGTTGACCTTTCAGTTTGGAGTGATGGTGTTTGTCTTCCCCAAGTAAGCACTGCATGTGATGGAGCCCTGCTCTCCTGGAGATGGCTGAACACTTGCCTAGCCATAGGAATCAGTGAATTAATTCCTAACAATTGTTTTGGTTTGCTTGTGTGTACAGCTTATGCTTTCCCTATTAAACTGCGTTTATCCCAACCCACGAGTTTCCCAGCTTTTACCCTTCTATTCTTTCCCCGATCCCACTGGTGCGGGAGTGAGTGAGCGGCTGCGTGGGGCTTGGTGGCTGTCTGGGGTTAAACCACGACAGCTGAGTAGGCAGGATCTTTTCAAGGCAACACATTTATTTAGGTGTTCCAATTTGAGTTGAAAAGACCACCTCCGGGCCATCAGAGAAGAACATGTCATTGCCCAAGTTTCACAAAGAAACAGAGGCTAGGTTGGTGCCTGTAAATGATACTGAACCACAGGATACAATGTCTTATTTAGAAGATTCATCTTTTCAGTACACAGAGCACCAGCAGGAAAGTTAACAGCCTGTCCTTCATTCTGCCAATTAATGGAGGCGCACTTTGAGCAGCAGAAGTATCGCTGTGCAGCTCCCTGGTTTTTTCTCAGAGTTGAGCACTGCTGAGACAAGCGAGTGTTTAAACAGATCCTTAATATAACTGCAAATATTGCCACTTCCCCCTGTGGAACTGAATTTACTTGTGTTATTCCTTTTTTTTTTTTTTTTTTTCCCTCCCAACTACTGTAGTACCAATAGACCCAAACTAAGAATGGGATCTGAACTCTGACTCTGAAAAGGAAATGATCCTACTAGATGGGCTGACAATTTAAATAGTCAGAATAGACAAGTGAATACTGCCAGTCCTATTACACAAGTGGGGAACTCATTAAATATTGTGCCCTAGATTATACAGTTATTTAGGGGTAGAACTATGGGTTGAACCTAAATCTCCTCTATCCAAGCTGAGTGCATTTGCCACTGTGTGTAATAAGGCCAGAAAGGGCAATTTTAAGCAGGAAAGAAAAGGAATCAAGGGAGCAAGCAGCAGAGTTGTTAATGTAGCTGTGGTTTTGCATATGTGTGAAAAAGGAGAGCAAGGGTCATTCTGCAGAGACATAAAAGGAAAAGAATAAAGATTGGAAAGTGACTGAGGAAATAACTCTGCAAAAAGATGGAGCAATTAGCCTTTTCTTATTTTCTTTCTTTGCATTATTCCTCTAAACTTTATTGATTTTTTTAACCATGTAGATACAACGTTTTATTTTTTGTTTTATTATAGCATTCACCATCTCCTCAAATTCCAATTGATCTGGCTTTTGCTTTAATCATCCAATTAATACAGCTCCAGAAAAACTCAAGGGAGATGTACCTAATGCTGAGAACAAAAAACCATACAGGCAGAGCAGTGCTTATGACCCTGTTGGAGGCTTTTTGATTATGCCTAACTACTGTGATCAATACTTCAGGACTTTTAAAAACATGCATATTGGGTGAAATGTAAATGGTGATTTTAGTTGTTTTTTTTTTTGTCAGTAGGTTTTATTTAAAGGCAATTTGCTTCATTCTACCTGAGTCACACAAATATAAATTTCAAATGCTTTCTTCTGTATCACAAGAAATGAGAGGAACATTTACCCATAAATAAAGCACATATATATGAATATGCATGTGCACATGGAGGTTAATAATGGACTATTGTGTCTTTATTCCTCTGGTATCAGGAGAGAAACATTGCATCCTGGTAGGACTCAGGTGCTTTACAGTTCTCCAAGCTAGAGTAACAGTCCTGGTATGTGTTATAAGCACTTAAACAAAGCTGAAAAATCAACTGTGAATAAAGATGATGAACACGATTGAGTTTTACCTGAAGTTCAGACAGGGTTCTATTCAACCCTCATTCCAATCCTACTTCTTCTTCCTGGGATGAGGGGTGCAGGGAGGAAGTCCCAAAAATGTAAGACAAAAGCATTAATTATAGAAAATTAACAATGTGCTCAGACATTGTTTCCTCAGATCACCAGCCCCCAGTATTAAATTGGAATTCAGATATTTCTAACTCCTTCATTGCTTTGTTTTGCTCTGTTTCTTCATGTAAGTGTTGGGAAAAAAAAAAAAAATGTCCTGTGAATATTTTTGGTACGTTTCAGACAGAACACCTTCAATTGTTACCAAACCCATGTGCCCTTGGAAGGGAAGATAACTCTGCATTCTCTTGTCTGTAGCTGCCCAGGGTAACATCTCCTGTATCTTCCCCTAAACCCTCAGTACTGAGCACTCACCAGCTCTTGCCCTCTTGTCAGATGCAATGTGAGCTGTCCTGTCACGAGCACCATAGTGTGACTTTAAATACCATTTCACCACTCACAGGTAAACCTGAGAGCTGTATCTCAAGGGATGGATCTGCTTTCCCCTTGCCCAGGTATCAGATGGGTAGGGTGAGGTGTCTTTTCCTTAACTTCTACAGCTTTAGCAGTAATTATCTTTCCCATTTTATTTTATTTTACATCTCTACATGTCACTGTGATATCTTGTGCTGTTGGCCCCCAGTCTGTGGTGGTAGAACTGTGTAATTGTTCGTGGAGGATATTTTCAGGTTTCTCTTTGAAATTATTTTTTTATTTTTAGTTGAAACAGAGGCTGCCACAAAAAACAAGCATGGTTCTTCTAGCTTGATCATTTGGTAAAATTGTGGGCCAGAAAAAGATGGTAAAAGCTAATTTACTGTGTCTTTAACTGGACTAAAATTTTCCTTGGGTAGAGACTATGTTATAAAGAGAGATTTAAATTTTTAATACAGTGAAAACCTGAAGAGAATTTAAACACTTTTCTCTAGGAAAGAACCATTTTGTCCCATGTCCTGTCTTCAGCTGTGATCAGAAGCAGATGTCTACGTCTGAAGGTAGGAATAGGACAAGCATATAAAGGCATATAGAAAGGACAACCATATAAAGCATATAGAAAGAGCATGCATATAAGAGCAGGGGAAACACACACATCCCTAGAGACTCTCCCAGCTTCCAGCAGTTTGCAGGTCAACTCTGATGAGACGGAAATGTCTTTTGACTCTACAATTCAAAGTTCCAGGTCCTGCACTTGAGTCATAACAACACCAAATGACTGATGGGAGAGGACCTGGGGGTGCTGGTCGGCAGCATCCAAACACGAGCCCTAGTGTGCCCAAGTGGGCAATAAGGTCAATGGTATTGCAGCCTATATCAGGAATAGTATGGCCAGCAGGACTAGGGCAGTGACTATCTCCCTGTGCTGGACACTGCTGAGACTCTTGAGTACTGTGTTCGTTTCTGGGCCCCTCGTGACAGGAAAGACATTGAGGTGCTCGAGTGTGTCCAGAGAAGGGCAACAGAGCTGGTGAAGGGTCTAGAGGAGTCTGATGAGAAAGGGCTGAGGGAGATGGGGGTGTTTAACCTGGAGAAAAGGAGGCTTGGGAAGACCTTATTACTCTCTACAACTATCTGAAAAGGGGTTATAGCCACGTGGGGGTGATGTCTTTTCCAAGCAACAAGTGACAGGATGAGAGAAAATGGCCTCAAGCTGTATCGAGAGGAAGTTTAGATTGGATAGTAGGACAAAATTCTTCACAGAAGGGGTAGTCAGACCTTGGAACAGGCTGTCCAGGGAAATAGTGGAGTCACCATCCCTGAAGTTATTTAAAAGACAATCCAGATGTGGCACTTAGGGACCTAGCTTAGTGGTAGACTCAGTACTGTTATGTTTATAGTGGGACTTGATGTTCTCTAAGGGTCTCTTCCACCCTATTCTATTCTATTCTAGGCTGAGAGAAATTGGTTTGTTCAGCCTGGAAAAGAGGAGGCTTAAGAGTGATCTAATTGTACCTAAGGCCAGCCTACAAGACAGATGGAGAGGGACTTTTTGTATGAGCATTTAGTGACAGAACAAGGAGAAATGGCTACAAAATGAAAGAGGGGAGATTTAGGTTAGATATCAGGGAAAAAGTTCTTCACTCTGAGGGTGATGAGTCATTGGAAGAGGTTGCCCAGGGAAGCTGTGGATGACCCATCCCTCAAGGTGTTCAAAACCAGGTTGGATGGGCTCTGAGCAACCTGATCTAGTGGAAGGTGTCCCTGTCCATGTTCAACCACTTGTCAGAATGGTTGGAACTAGATGATCTTTAAGGTCACTTTCAATCCAAACCATTCTATGATTCATGATTATATGTCTTCATCTTTTTTTAAATATTGTAAGGACTTCATCTCCACAAGTTTGCCCAGATTCGCTGAGAATTCATGATAACTCCTAGACACACTAGCCTTCTGTTGTAAAGCAATACCAAAGTAGTACATACACAACTGCTTTTTGATTGTTACAAACTTGCAGCTCGCCAGCTTCAGTGGATGCTCTCTCCAGATCATGTCTGAAAAGATCACCTTGACTTTGTTATTTTAGAACTTGTAATCATCTTTACTAACCCTAAAAGTTACAACAGCATCTTCTCTAGGGGATAAAGGTATCCCTGAGCTTTTTTCCAGTGCAGACTGGCAAGTTAGATTACAAACTCTACAGCTCTTGGTGAAGAGTCACCTGAAATTGCCTGGTACAGATTTGTGTGCCAGCACACCCTGGCACAGCCACTGCACAGGCTATTTGTGAGGCACTTATGTGGGTGGATGCAGCAGGAGACAGAGCCCATCAGACACCCAGCAGCTGCCTTTTCCAGAGGTGCAGATGCAGCCAACAGATTTCCTCTTAACTCCCCTCCATCTCAGAGAAGCCAGTTTTGCAGCATGCTTGATGCCAATTTGGTGCCTAAAGAATGATTTCCACCACCAGGAGTTGCCAGGCTGTAGGTGAGTGAATAGCAGCCCTGTGCCAATTTCCCCTCTATCATAAGAAATCACCACTTGTTTACTTGACAGAGCTACAAGTGTAAACAGCTGTACATTTCAGTGCATGCAAGATGTTACAAGTGTAAAACAGCAGCCATGCATATTATGTGTTTCAGGGCTCTACAGGTTCACTCCTGCTTTCCATCAGAAAACAGAGAGTGTAATGTGATTTGCAGGGAGAGGAGGATGCCTTTGCTCATCTGAAGCGCGGTGAGCACACGCAGGCAGGAAAGAAGGTATCTGCTGAGTTTTCCAGTGGTTGTGCCGCTCCAGAGGCAGGGACTTAGCTGGCGGTCAGCAGCGATGTTACTGTCACAGTGTCACCTGTCAAATTGTCTCTGCAGGAATAATGGTGACTGGATACCCTGTTGATTAGTGCATGGTTAAAGCCTAAAGGATGCAGGCATACAGAGTCTGAGCTCACAGCCAGGTTTACCCCCCATGTAATGGTACTTAGTCCAGGGAAATCACTCCTGATTGGCACCACAGGCTAAAGAATCTGTCTTAAGGGGTGGGAATGAAATGTGGCAGTGACATAGTGCTGAAACATTGCCTGTGTCCCAGGTGAAATGCTGTTCTTTGTGAATAATAACAATCTGCATTGAGCAGATACTAGATATTCCTAATTAATTAAGGCTCTATTATGTCTAACCAAAGCACACAAAAAAACCCCTACCTACTGACTCCGTAAGATTTTGCTTTTTAGGGGTCAGGCTAATGGCAAAGAGAATTGGTAATGGATTGAGAGGGATCCAGGTGAGGAGAAAGGAACATTTGGAGTACCTGATCACATGTGCTGATGAAAAGAAACAGCAAGGAAGCCTTGGAAAAAAAGGGTCCTCTGATCCACAGTATTTGTCATCCAAAATATAAGCAAACCCAGCAAATCCTGCAATAAGGCTCAGAAAAATGGGTGCATTTCTGAGCAATTGGATATTTACTTTTAATTAAAACAACAGTAAAAAAAATAGATAGACATTCATCAAGACCAGGACCTTGCCTCTGGGGGTGCTCAGTAATAGATTCTTTGAAATCAATGCCTGGAGCCACTGATATTTTTCCCATTGTGCCCACATCTTCTTTGACACTCAGCAAATTGCTTCTTCACCTGGTGATTACAAGCAGACCTGTCCTTCAAAAATTCACCTTTATGAAACTCATATTTTTTACACTATTTCAAAAAGAATGTTAAATTACAAGAATTATGACAATCTGTTTTCACTGATTTGAAGTATCAATAATTAACATCAACTGAATATCTGACTCTTAGTTTCTTATGAAATTCCAGTTGCAAATCATTGCAGGAAAAAAACACAGTTGTGGAAACCTGCAATGAGCCTGCAAAGGTCCTCTATTTATGAAGTCTCGTCTTTGCACATGATAATCATTGCAATATTACACTTAAAACATGGACAGAAAACAACTGCATCAGCTGCTTGCTCTCACTCATTGTGTCTTTAGGCCATATAGAAGAGTTCAGAACACTTCGATGTCTTTCCACCTATCATTTTCCGAAACTCTTTCCTCTACTTCCTGCTCCCTTTTACAATTTTCACCTTTGTAATGACATTCTGGGTGATCCACCACTGTGCTTCTAAACCTCACCTTGCTTCTTTCTGACCAAGTCCTGTTAATCATACCCAATCTAATAATAGCAGTGTTAATAACACCTTCTGATACAATATCCTCCTCCACAGGCCTTCTATGTTCTTTGGATGGCTAATGTCTTGTTAAAACTTTTTTTACTTATTAATTTTGTCTGTGACAGAGCTTGATTAGCTTCTAAATTACCCTGTTCCTATTTTTAGTGCACTATGCCCCTACCCTTCACACACAGTTTAATCCCAAAGTATTAATTCGTCTCTATATAATGCTGACTTGTCTTTCTCCAAGTATCCTAAATCTTCCTGTTTTCATTTGAGGTCCATCTACCTTTGTTTTAACTCTTATTACCTTCCTCATTACTTTTACTGCTCTCTGTTCTCCATTGACGGGCACAATTGCTTTGCAACAGCCATGGGTAGTGCTGGGGAGGTGAGGGGTCAGGTTCACTCTTTGAAAGAACTCACTTCACATGCTGCTTAAATTAGCAATTGCAATAATGCACTGAGTCGAGAGACAGAGGGAGGGGGGATTTTTATGTCTCTAATCACTTCAGGGTAAGTTGTGAGCTCAACTCCCTGCAGAAGTAAGAGTCAGAAGAAACATCTCTTTGCTGCCACTTTGCACATTGGTACTTGTCAGACACGTACTGTCACGAGCAGGAGTGGGGACACAGTAAGCAGTCAGAGGGAGGTAGTGATGGCCACTTAGCAAAAGGGTTTCACCATGGGGAACAAGATGCTCAAGATTGCTTGTCCTGAGGTGATCACAATGCTACTGTGGAGAAGAGGTGGTCAGGACACTTCAGTTGCAGAACACCATACTGCTGTAGTTTTTTCCTTGTGGTACAATCTTTCACCTGTTCAAACCCATGCCAGATCAGATTCTCCCTTTCTGTGCATTTCTTGCAATGCTATTTGTATGGTTTTAATGATCAAAAATTAATATTGTGACTCCTGCAATGGAATCAGCTGATTGAGTGAAGAAAGAACAGAAGGAGCAAAAGTAAGAGGAAGAGGAAGGAAAAAGATGTGGACTGGGCAACGTAGGACAGTCTTGATCTCCCTTCTGCCCCTTAAATCCCATATATGTTCATGGAACCCCATGAAGTTGGTGGATTGGACTGATAGCAGTATTTGAGCCAGCATTGGTAATGGGTTTGTAAACCTATCAGATTTACTATCAGATTTGTCCAGTTTCTGGCAAAGCATCAGTGGAATTCTGACCACATGGCCTATGCTGCCAATTTCCTTCCTCCAGAGCTCTGCAAATAAAGATATATAGAACACCCAAGTCAGATTTGCCTCTGGAGCTCACTTCTTACAGAAATTAATCAGACATCAAGCTGAGCTACTTTTGAAATTTAGTTTAGCATGAATCTTGTCATTTTTAAGTCTTACTGGTACAGCTGCAGGATGCTCTCTGTAGTCTCTGCAGATCCTGCCAAGCCACCACAAACCCATCACCAAATGCTTCCTCCAGTCTAACACCCCTGAGAAAGATATATTTAGTAATTTTAAACAGTTGTTCTTTTTTTTTTTTTTTGACTGATGCTGAATGAATAATATTTTCTTGCTTTGAATTTGTTCTTTACTGGAAAAAAAAAAGAAGAAGAGATATCAGAGCTTTAATATGTGATATGTAGAATTGTAATGTAGAATATTGATGTGGGCACTTTATAAAACATGCAAAGTGAGGTCCTTTGCTGGTTTTGGCTGCAGCAGGGTTAATCTTTTTTTCACAGTACTTTGTATGGGGCTGTGTTTTGGATTTGTGCTGGAAACAGTGACGATAATAGAGAGGTGTCATCATTGCTGGGCAGTGCCTGCACTGAGTCAAGGCCTTTTCTGCTCCTCTCACCATCCCACCAGCAAGGGGGTTGAAGATTCACAAGGAGTTGGGAGGGGACACACCATGAGCAGATGACCAAAACTGACCGAAGAGATATTCCAGACCATATGGTGCTATGCTCAGCCTGTAAAGCTGAGGGAAGAAGAAAGAAAAGGGGATGTGATTGCATTTGTCTCCCCAAGTCACCATTACACAGGATGCAGCACTGCTTTCTTGGGGCTGGGATGGCTGAACACCTGCCTGCCACTGGGAAGTGGTGGATGGATTCCTCGTTTTCTTTCCTTTTGTGTATGACTTTCACTGTATGTGTTAAACTTTCTTTATCTCAACCACAAGTTTTCTCACTTTTACCTTTTCTGATCCTCCTCCTCATCCCAGTGGGGCAGAATGAGTGCAGCTGGGTGGGGCTTAGATGCTGTTCGGGGTTAAACCAAACAGATCTGAAGAAGGAGATGATAGAGATGTGGATGTACCTTACTGCCTGCAATGAGAATGTGTGTGGGGGAGAAACTATGATGAAAAAAGGAAATGAAGTGACAGAGCACAGAGGGTCAAATGTCTTAGTCTGAGAGTTCTTGGGCTATCATGTTTCACCTTAGCAGCCTACTTGCAAAGTTCCCATCCTGGTTACTTTAGCAGTGGCTGTCCTTAGCCCACCCACATTGCTGAAACAGTGGTAACATATGCCCGAATCTCATTGCAACATATGATGTGTTGTGGCAGGAGGCATCTGGCTGGTCATAAGCATATCCTTCATACTTTCCTCTTCTCTACATGACAGCCACTCTTCACATCCAGCAGACTTCATTTCACCTTCAAAGAGGGTGTCTGATGCACAGCAGCTGCCAAAAGTTTCTAAAGAGGAGAATTCTTAGGAAGACCTGCTGTATCCCCCACAATATATCCATCCAGCAAACGCTACAGCATTACCATCCTTTCTCCATTCCTTCATTACTCGGATATGAACAGAGATTAATGTTTTGCCACTTGCCTCCTCATCAGGCCAGATGAGGAGAGCAGCTCCTTGTGTCCATTTAGCTGCTGCACACCAGAGCAGAGGTGTTAAGCACCTCAGCACCAATGACCTAGTGCCCTGGAAAATGAATGTGGTTGCCTTCAAGTGCTGAGGCAAAGACAGCCTTGACTGTTCACCCCTCCCCTCCATATCACCTATACAGTCCTCTGCAGTGGGCTGCCTATTTGGCTGACCTTCATTCCTCTGGACCCACGTGAAATAAAGGAGCTTCAAAAATTTGGGGTGGAATACGCTAAAGCGATTTCAGCTTCTGCACCTACACTGCATCTGATGCATTGGTCATTTGCATTAATGCTATTGTAATTGCTTTACTGAATATGCTGGCAGAATATACTCATTCCAGGTATATTGAAGACATGGGGTTGATGGCTTGACCTTGCAGCTCCTTGCTGGAATGTAACTCCAGCGTGGGGAAGGAAGGCAATGAGTTCCTCTCCTAAGAGGTGCATAATCAGTATCCAAAATGAGTCTCCCGTAGACATTTTGCTTAACAACAAATTTAATGGAAAGGCTCCTTGTAACACAAAGGGAGATGAGCCACACATTCTACAGCTTTGATAATCAAATCATTATTTTTGTAGCCTTAAGGGATATCTGCTTACAGAAGAATTCAACGTATAGTTTAATTTACTTATCTGATCTTTCTCTGCACATGAATAGCTTCTATTTCTTACCCTATTTCAAATTTCCTTACATAATTCAAATGGCATCACAAAGTATGTATGTGTGTTTTTGTACTGATGATATTGACAACTGACTAAAAGAAGGTTTTATTTCTCTGTTGTTCTTGTCCCTTTCCCATTCCCACTATTCAAGCTGCAGCTTAAAAGGATTTATTTTTGATGATCTTAATTCTGCACCAGTGTGATTATTATTAGTGTTTTAAATTCTAACCTCTGATCCCTTTCATCTTTTTTTATTGTTGTGCTTTTACTAATCCCTAAGTGTTATAAAGGGCTTCTCATCTCTACATCTTAAAATGCTTCACAAAGGAGACTGGAAACACTATTCTTACTTGACATGCTGGGGACTAAGGCAAAGAGAAGCAAAGGGTCATATGCAAAAATAACTCAGGAAAACCAGTGTTGAAATAAATTACAGATTTTCCAAGAATCTTCCCTCTCTAGTGTGCTGTATTGTCTTCCTTATAGAATTTGAACAAAAATATCTTAGTCATTAGAATTGAAATAGAAGTCAGCTTTTCTCCTTTACTTAATCCAACTCCTCTTATTTTTTTCTCCCCTCTTTTTCAATGGAAGTATCTGTTTCAAGATCTTTTAAGAAAGTGTGAATGCAAAAGAGAAATTCTTATCCAATTAGTGACTCTCATTATTAGTGGTTTTGCAAGTGCATGTAGGTTTAACATGGATGGACAGTCCTGCTAGCTAATGTCTGCTGCTCCAGAGAATCAGATTTTCTGCTGTTCCCAGGTTAAGAATGTAAAGAAATTGCACAGAATGAATCCCCAACATAAATGTGGCTAAGTGCGATAGCCTGGGTGACAAAAACTTGATAACGTAGAGCTCATAATGAGACACATATATATGGTCTTATCACCCCAAACAGCTCTACCCTGCTGATTCAGGTAACATCAGCATCAAGTAAAAAAAACTTTTCGACCATCTCAGCGCTCTATTGCTCATTACATCGACCTGTCAGAAATGACAACTTGGCCAAGCCCAGTTATTCCATGCTGACAAGGTGCTGTATATGCTTTTCTGCAATAATGTCAGCTTTAAGGTGCAATGTACTTAAGGAAGCTCATTTCTATGATTGGTCCAAAAAGAACCATTTGCCCTGTCGGTGAGGTGAGCAATACCTTAGTTTCCTTTAAATTAGGAGTAATTTTCAAAAAGATTGTTCTTGGAAAACTATCTCAAAATAGTGGAACTTCCATTTTTCATTTTTGTTAAGAGCCTGCTTACCGAACAATTGTCAGATGATTTTCTTTTAGTGTCTAAAACAGCAATGATATTTTCTCTAATATCTGGCATATTTCAGAAATCTTCTAAATGCAACCAAATAAAATTGCATTCAGGGACATATGCTGGCAATCTACTATAAATAAGGAGATATAATATAAACATGACAATCTAAAGGGCAATGATGCAATAAATGTACATTACAATACTGGGAGGACCAAAGAAAACAAATCCTTTCCTCTACTTGCAGGGCCACAACTACAGAATTTTAGGGAAATGGAATTGTGTAAAGAACAGTGAACCACGGAAAGGGAATAAGTAGTGTTTGGAACAGGTGCAATGGGAAGTGGAAATGACAACCAGCTGGTTATAAGCCTTAGCACTGGCTATGAACAAAGGCAAGGCACACACACCCACAGCCATATGAGTGCTGGGATGGCAGCAAGCCACTATGATCCTGGACTTACTGTAGTGCAGTGATTTTAAGAGTCTTGTATTCACTTGCTGAAATGAAAATTTTCTTCAGCTGTTCTGATATCCTCTGAAGGGTTTGATTACTGACCTCAAGCACCTAGAGGCTATGCTTATAGATAATAATATGTATTTAATAATACTTAATTACCTAACCCTCTAGTTTGTTTATGCTGTATTAATATACTTCTGTTTGGATTGGGTATTATGTCAAACATCATTCCCCCTGCTAAAGTGTCCACACACCTACTCAGCAACAGACTCAGGTATATTTTACCCTGGTGCAAGACTAGACTTTACATAGTATAGAATACTCAGAATTAGTTTTTCTAATAGACAAATGATGTATTAGAGTGATGCACTGCCTGATGCCATATCTCCCTCTGCTGGTAAGGTTACTGACTGATAAATGTGTTAATCCTTCAGCAAAAGGTTTTCAAGGTCTCAACTTTCAGACTGAAAGGTCATGGGTTTGATTCATGGCATGGTGCTATTATGTAGACTAACATCCCCTTCCTTCATCTTGAGCACAGAAATTGTCATTGGAACGCTGACCTCTCAGCAAAAGGGAACAATGTGCCTCACACCTACAAGGTGAAACAAATGAAGGTCTAAGAGGAAAAAAAAGAAAGAAAAAGGAAAAAAGGATTGAAATGCCAAGGGATTGTGCTGTTCAATGAGGGTGGCAATTCTCAGAGACTTGTGCATTACTGTAGACTCAGAGCTAGTGTTTCATTGCTCAGTGGCTAAACCTTTGCTCATTACTGTTTGCAAACACTGCAAAATGTTTTAATAAATGCACGGTAAGGGTGTGCTAATGAGGCATTTACAACCTTTTAGAATTAAACGCCTAAATAGGAAATTTGTCAAGTAGCAGCTTTGTTTGAGCTACTGGAATTTATTTAGGCCTGATGGAACTGTAGAAAAGAACTCATGACTTCTCATCTATCATTTTTTACTTTTATTTTCCATTAGAGCAAATATGTAATTAAATAAATAAATAGAAATAAAATATTCAGCTAGCTATCCATGCATCAAGACACTGTTGTCACTGGAAATAGATATGCCTGCTCCTTCATTGCAAACGCCAGTTCATGAAGACATGATGGGTTACTAAGTCTTCAAACAGTATTGGAAGGAAAAAAACGAGAGGCATTTTTCCCACAAATGTGTGTTTCTCACATGCATGCAATAGTAGCAAGATGGGTTCAAAATGGCTGTAAGAAGCAATTCTTATGCCCCAAAGATGTCCTTGGTAGGTGGACTAGATTTTCAAAATGTTCTCTCTTTACATTTCTCATGTTGGGGGTGGAAATGTTAAGATAGCAAAGGTTTTACTTTGCTTTTAACACCTCGAGATGCATTGAGGAGTAAGTTTTGTCCTGACAATTAATCTTTCATTCAGTATTGCTCCAGCCATTATACAAGCGAGAAAAATAACAAAATGACTCCAAACTAGCCTAATATATTTTTCTTACATTAACAACAACAACAAAAATAATAATAACAAAACTCACAAATACCAAACAACTCACAAAAAGATAGATTGCTGAAGTTGATAGATAAGGTCAGTGTTACATAGAGTTCTGATAGGTCACACAACATTTCAGTAACAAGACATGTTTTAGTACCTAAAACTTCCATTGCAGAATTGCCCCAGCTTTTATTTGAACTCTTAATTAGCAGTAGAAAGAAAGACAAAACCTTGGGCACATCAAGAGGAGTTAACTACTATAATAATATTAATATTATTTCTCTGAATTGACATCAGACACTGGAATATGTTTGGTAAGTTGTTGCCTGGTCTATAATAGATGAACTCACTTTAGAAAGCATAATGAAGGAACTCCCAAATGCTGCAATGTGGTCTGTGGGAGAAGAAGCCCCTTCTGCAAGGAGCAGATGTCTAAAAATTACCATTCAGCTTCAGGCAAGCTCTGTCATGTCAGAGAGAGCACTTACTCACACAAATAGTCTCAACCCCTGTGGTGGGACTGTTTCTGTAGATCAAAATCAATGGGTTTTGTAATGTAAGACCCTTTCCCGCGAAGAGGAATCTGACTCAGACGGCAGCTCAGACCTCTATAGACCTTGGTGCAGAGATGTGCACACACAGCACAGATGTGGGCATGCACAAGCAGGAAACCGAGCCACAGGACAAGTCATAGGACAGGCTGTCCCAGGAACAGAAAATGTCTGTCATCTATCTTTTGCTGAAAAAATGGCTTCTCCTTCAACCAGCACACTAGTCCAGCCTTGTTTTCCCTCCTCTCCCCAGTCTTTCCAAAATAGCTCCTTCACACTTTTGCCAACGCTGTCCCTTGCATTAGGGGAGATAACTCTTTTAAAACACATGAAAACATATCTTGCTCTCCTTTTTCCCAAAGTTAAAGCAGTTCCTTCCTCTGCTGCTAAGCCTGCGAAACACTCAGTATTGTTCAGGAGGCAGGACATGGATGTCATTGCCTATTTGGAGAGGGTAACATCCTCTACCTGGATCTAGGGACCATCATTTACATTTTCCTTAGCCTTCTTGGGAAAGGAGTGATGTCACTTTGCCTGTGTTCATACAGCATGTCAGACTGCAGAGGGACTGACGAGCAATTAGGAGTTGAGGCAGTGTGGTAACAGTGACAGAGATCGCAGGGGTCAAAGAGTGGCTCAAGAAATCCCTGTTCAGCCACGGCTGCCCCATGTGTCAGTGAGCAGAGAAGCAGTCCCAGCTGTTCCCCCGGCATTCCCTGCTCCCCCCTGAATCTGCAGCTGCTCAGAGGATCAAGGGAGCCAAAATACTGCCATGCATGGCAACAGGGGAGCCCTTGCGCTGGGGAAGGTCTCGCAGCAGTAGTGCCCTGTGATAAATGTTGCTAGTGCAGGGAAATGGGAATAAAATGCCATTCGCCCATCCCACACTGGATGCAAGGAGAGGAATAAATTGTTCTATTTGGGAACCACTTTACCTGGAGTGGAGTAAACACAGTTGAGGAAGGCACCTCACCCCGCTTAGAGGATTTTAATGAGCTCTAAGTAATGAGGCACTGTTGCAAACACCCTGCAACTGATTCCCCCACCCCTCCAACCAGAGTGTCTGAATTCAATTCTGACTGATACCTGGCTTTGTAAAAGCAAGTCAGTACTAGGCTCTGCTCTTGGGGTGGAAATCTTGCATATTCAGCAGGTGGAAAGACCCTGGACATGACACTGGCTTACAGGCACCCAGGACTTGATTTATTAAGTCGTATTTAGTAAGAAAACCGGACATTTCTCCCTCTACAAAATAAAAAAAAAAATAAAAATAATAATATTTAAAAAAAAATCATGTAACTTTCGTGACTAATTAAATTTTCTCTGTAGTCATGATTAATGTAACAAATAATTACAGCTTAGATCTAATATAGATACAACTAATTGTTCTGCCCACAGTGCATCGTGACTAACAATTAAACAGAGCTTCCAAAGCAACCGAGAGCAGATCTTAGCCTAACCTTTTGCCTTGTTGTGCTTTTACTGCCGAAGGAATATACATGCCTACAGCTTTTGTATTCCCATTCACATCACTGGCAGTGACAGATTCTTCCCTTACTAGTTGTTAGACAAGCTTATTCCTTTTAACTTCATGTGTTCCCATTTTGTGAGACTGTAGGGCAAATGAAAAAATAGGGAGACAGAGAAAAGAAAAAGACTGCATCACCTCCAGATCCCTTGAGAGATTCCAGCCTGGAAAGCTCTCTTTCTCTCTGTAGTTGTATCAGTACAGCTGGTTTGAAGGTTTTGAGTTGACTCCAACCTGGCAACTAAAGATGAGTCTTTTTTTCTTTCCTTTTTTTTTTCCCCCTAATATATTTCTTTCAGTTGTTTTAATTGAAGAAAGCTACATTATGAAAACATACCTTCCACCCCTTTCAAACTTTACTTTTGTAGAAGCCTGGACTTTGTAGTTCTCAGGAGGAACATATCAGATTTACTCAGTACCACACAGATATCTTTTTGATCCTTGTGTATGGAGTCTGAATCTATACCAAACAGCTCTGATGGATTCACTAAAGAATAGTTGCAAGGTTTTATTAAAAAAAAACAAGAAAGAAAAAAAAATGGAAAGAAAAAGTGGCTTTGAATTCTAACCACTTAAATGCAAAGGTTGAGCAGCAAGTAGCCTTAATAAGGCCAGGACTTCACTTCTGCTTTTGTGTTTTAGGAAAAAAATTGTAGCTATGTTCTCGTCTGGATAAAGCTCCCAGCTCCTCCTTGGATATCACCCTTGAATACGGGTGAGTCACTTAACAATGTAAGTAGTGATTTGGTTTTGTTTTACATTATATTTTTTCTATGTATAGTGCATTCGAAAGCTATGAATAATTGAGATAAAAAATTGTTAGGATTTTGTCCATTACCTATCTATAGACCCTAAATGCTGAAGTAATAGTGATAATAAGATGTTAATAGTAATAATGAAAGAAGTGAATCTAATAACCACAAAATATAGGAACAGAGGATAATGAGATATGAGTTGTCATTTGACTCAAATGGTGATGAGTATTACACAGGAAGGAAAACTGTAGAGGTAAAACATTAAATCAGTCCAGTGACCTTTCTAGTTCTCAGATGTAGAGATAATCTGCAAGAATATGATGTACTGGTGAATATTCACTGACTTTAAGGCAAGAAATGCTGAAAATCCAAACCAACCACGAATGAAAAGCAGTGTAACAAGAATTACTAGCTGGACCCAGTTCTGACAATCATCTCAGGAAAAGGTGATTATAGAAACATATCAGATCCGTGCCCTGAAAAGGCAGACCCTTAGCTTATGCACAACATAACTTAATGAACTTACTGAAAACCTACTGATGTAAACCATCCTAATATCCAAACCAGGAATTTTTTCTTCAGTTTAGAATAATTACAAAGCACCTTTTTTTTTTTTTAATCCTTGGCTATAGGAAAAGAGGCAATTACTTTTCTCAAAAAATATTAATTACTGGAAATGATTTTTTCATTCCTAGTAGAAAGAGACAAATGAGTTCTTCAGTGTGTGCATCTCTCACTCACTTCCAAGGGGCCACCTGGGTCAAATTTGTCCTTAAGTAACAGAATGACTTCCAACTTTAAGCTTTCCCTTCTACTTCTCAGGGTTCATTTGAAGGTGTGCACTGATGCATTGCAGTTTTGTAGCAAACTCTGAGGCACTCTCCATGGCACCAGAGTAATATCCTCAGTGGAAACTTACTGAAAGGATTGCTACTTGAAGGATGGCCATGAGGCTTTGGAACTAGGTTTTATGAAGTTGATGAACATTCACTGAGGATTAGGCTGTACTCATCAAACGATCTCACTTTTTCTTCAAATTAAAGAGAGTGCTGCCATTTCCTGCCTTCTAAATCTAAGTGTTCACAGTAAAAAAAATGTTATAAATGTGCTGCCCTCCTCTCCTCCACTGCTCAAGCAACCTTATTTCATTTCTGATTTCAGATTTTTTCTTATTTATTTTCTAAATCTATATGCCAAACAACATCTTCCATTATATGAAAAGCTTGAAATAAATTTGTGGAAATGTTGGTGTTTCCTAGGGAATCTGTAGTACAATGGAATTGATCAAGTCGGAGAAAAAAAGGGACGGCTTTGCCATTTAGTTACAGAATGACTATGTCTGCAGTGTGGGTGATTTTGACGCTCTGAAGCAATTCCCCTTTGGCAGTCCACGAGGCTGCCTGCCCTCCTCCCCTCCCTGGCAGATAGTGAAGAGCCTGGGTTAGATCCCAGTAAGCATAAATCAGCCTTCCTCCAAAACTCATTGGAACAAAGCCAGTTTCTAAAAGATAAGTACCTGATCCCAGTGACTATTATTTGACAATGAACCCCAGCCTCCGTGGAAAATTTCAGCTTAGTCAGTATGTGATAACCCGAATTACAGTAAGCAGGCTGTCAGATCTACTACCCTTTGTCTAATATCCACAAAGATTTATATCTCAAATGAGATAATACAACTCGGTGCACAAATGAAAATTGCTGCTGAAGCAATGCCTCAGGGTATGTAAGCTCTGTAAGTATTTTACTTTGTCTTTAAAGCCAAAAAACCCCAGTGTGTATCGAGTTTTTGGAGTGCCCAGAATTTTACCAAATGTCCCTTGATGTAGGCATCATCCATTCTTTACAGTTCATTTCCTATGAACTGAAAAGATTCCAGGAACACGAAAATGGGCATGAATTCGTAGACAGATGTAAGATAGATATGGAAGATAAATTTGCTTCCACACACTGGATTGTGACTGACAGTTTCTCTAGTCACTTATTTGCAGCAAGTCAATGGTTATAGCAAATCTTCCCGACAGGATCTGGCACCAGCTGCCTGTGGGTCTCAAACACATCATCACACAATAGCTCTGGCAGAACCCATGGCTGTAACATGCAGTCTGCAAGAGACTCTCTCCATCAACATTAGCCATGCATAGTTTCTTCTCCTAACTCTTTGTCCTCGAAAGAGCTATGACCTCCAAGCAAGAAATTCCCTGTGCTCCATTTATTTGAGTTCTCTTAGCTAATAATGGAGAATGTAGTGATCCATAGCCCTCAAAATGGACATAGAGAAACAAGCCAAAAAGATTGGACCTAGATTTCATACATTTATTTTTGCACTGTGTGGGGAATCTAAGTCACCTTTCATTAAAGTCAATGGAAATGCTTCTTTCGACTTTGGTGTGAACTGGAGAACATTTTTAGGGAGCAGGGAAAGCTCTGATTTCAGACTTTCTCGTGCAAGAGGTAAAGGTGTTTGAGGAGGAGCAATGTAACCAGAGACTCATTGTAACCAACACAGAAATTAGATTTTGACTGTTTTGATTGTTCAAAAGCTGATATATATGATTCCTGAGTAAAAGTTGTTTCCCCTTACTTCAAATATCTAAAAAATGATGTTAATAATTATCTTAGGATCCCTTCATAATGCATGGAGAAAAATGGGTTCTATTAAAGACCTACATTGTGAATTAATTGAGCACTGGACATATATACACACATTTACTCTGATGGCTGCCATTGTATGATGTATCTGAAAGCACAAATTATGGGAGCACTAGTGGTGGGAAGCTAAGCATCACCTTAGGACACTAAAAGCTATGTAACCAAAGCAGTAGTAAATGAAAAGCAAAAAAAAAAAAAATACATATATGTGTTCATATGGATTTGATTGAGTAATTTCAGAGTATTCTAATTCATGGCTATAAAAATTTTAATATTCTGTGATTTTATAAATTGCTTCAAAACACCTACAAGTTTTTTCCTCCTTTTGTTAGACCTTTGCAAAGATATGCCTCTCCTTCCTAAGCAATCTGTTATCTCAGAGTTTTCTCTATAACTGCTCCTTTCTCATTTTCAGTACCCAAACTTCCCAATTTATCCACAGGACAGGCAGTATGTTGCTTCCAGCAATTTCACCATGACTCTTTTCCTGAGAGACCACTTCTTGGTGTGATATTAGTCAGTTCAATCACCATTGCCTGTACTTTTGCTACTAAATCAGTAAAGAGCGTCAATCACTGCCAGTCATGATGCTTTCATCAGCGTTATGGAGAATTAACATTTTGACACTGAACTAAAAAGACAGAAACTCACTTCCCATAGGCTACTACACAGTCATCAGATGGGTGCTTGATTGCTTCCAGATATGAAACTTTGGAAGCAAGTAGGATCCTAATAAATTTTTCAGGGCATTACACCCATTTCACTTTTTGACTTATTCATGAAGTACAAGTCTTAGCTTCCTAAATTTGAATTTTCCTGCCAAAGGTAAATATAATGAAGTTCTTTTGAAAAGAATGTTCTTTTCAAATTTCTTTTTCTGGAATAACACATGTTCAAATGGCTGCTATTTAAAATTCGGAACACTGATAGCTTGTGTTTTTGCTAACTATAAGCTTTGTACACTTCAATTGACATACATTATTGAATGAATTTGTGACCTTTCTTGCCTTAAAAATACATGTTTATATGGACTGATGGACATAGATAGAGACACTAATGCTATCTATGTATCTAACATAGAAATGCAAAGCTTGTTATTGTATGTTTAATATCCAAAGTCTTTTCTGATAAGCTTGCAGTTTATCAAAAGGATAGTGACTTCCATGGACCAGTGAGCCAAATTGTCTGCATGGGATCTTAAGTCCATCAGAAATTTTCTCTTACCAACATAAGCAAATTTAGGGATACATTTTTACAGAGTAGCTCAATTTTCAAGTGTTATCTAATACAAGATATAAACTCCTATTCCTGGTACCCCTCAGGTTGCACTGACAATTGTATGGAGTTATTATCTATCTCTGAAAACAAAGGTTTGCAGAGAGAGTGTACAGCTCTCCTCCCAGTTTTCTCTTCGGATGATAGTATTAAAAACCTAACACAAAAAGCTCTCTCCAGCAGGAAATCTGGCATGGTTCATTTAACCCTATAACTTCTCCTAATTATATGATATTTTCCAGGGAAACATAACCAGGCAGAAAAGCTACATTAGAAGAGTGTCCTTTGATTTCTAGGATTGCATGTACCAGGCATCGCCTGGCAATGAGTAGCATGTCATGAGAAAGTCAATCCCACTGAAATTGCCTGGAAGAGGTTCCTGTGAGGAAGATTCACTTGTACTTAGTGAGAAGAATGAAGGGGAGAAATATAGAAGGATGGGACTGAGGAAAGGATAACTTATTGCAGTATTACAGAAGTACTGTACTTTTGTTACTTGTGTGGAAGCGAGTTTACATCTAAAATGGCAAATAGTGATAGGACAAAGTGGAATAGTTTTAAACTAAAAGACAAGAGACTTAGATTAAGTTTTAGGAAGAAATTCTTTATAGTGGGGGTGGTGAGGCACTGTAACATGTTGTTCAGAGAAGTGGAAGATTCTCCATCCCAGGCTGGGTGGGGCTTTGGGCAACCTGGTCTGGTGGAAGATGTCCCTGCCCGTGATGAGGGAGTTGGAACTACTTGACCTTTAAGGTCCCCTCCAAACCAAGCATTTCTGTGGTACTATGAGAAAAAGGAAACATATTGACATAAGTTATTGTGGGAAGAAGATCTGAGGACTGGTCATGGAGATGAAGATGGTGTGAGAGGGAAGACCTGCAGGAACCCAGACAAATCTCTGCCTATGGATTTTATTTTATTAAATAGGTCTCTTTGAAATCTGTATTTAATGAATGGAAATGTGAAAAGAAAGGAGAGAAGATTAAGAGGAAAAGCCTTCAGGAGATAAAAGTCTGCTTAAGATATGTCCCATTAAGTGTGCTCCTTCTCCCTCAGTACCTGGGATGAACGCTGAATATTCCCTGTATACGGCCAACAAGAAACGGACTGGTAGTAGTGCTTGACCATTTCTGTTAGCTTTTAAAATGGAAATGGGAGACATCTGTACTATTGTATCAGGTTCGAACAAAGCTGTGTAGGAAGCATAGGAAAAAAATAACCCACACGGGTTATGTCATAGTCAGTTTTCTCTTGTTTAAAGACTCACAGTCGCATAGCTCTGAAAAGCAAATATGATTCTCATCAGGAACATACACAATACAGAAGAGGAAAAAAGAGCCCACAAATCCTAAGTGTAGCTTATTCATCCAAGGAGCTGCTAGTTGGCAAACGGTCACAGTGGCATGAACCACAGAGCTTGTAGATTTATGAGAAGAAAAAAAAAGAAAAGAAGTCTATTTGTTTCCGGAAACCTGGTTAGACAAGTTAGAAGAGCCTCTAGGGAGTTCTAGCTTGCCTGTCCAGCACCTACAGAACAAACAACTGACATTTTTCCCTGACCTTGCCAGTAATACAGGTTATTTTAACAAGGCTAAACCTGGGAAAAATAATAATAAAAAAAAATCTCTAATGTATTAAGCACGAACATGGTAAATTCAACATCAGGAATGCAGGTCTGTTTACAATGTGCCTGGGAGACTCCAGGAACATCAAAATGAACATGAATATGTAGATTATTTTGGCTTTGAGCAACCCGTGGCCAACATACAAAAAAAAAAAAATCCCATTTGCCATTAATATTTACATTATTCTATACATTCTCTAGAGGTAAAACAGAATTGAGTAAGGAAAAAAAGGAAGAAAAAGGGATGTAAAGCTTTGGCAGGGGAAAAGACACTTGTGAAGATATCAAAGTGCTTACATAGCAATACAACTTTTGAAAAATAATGAAAACAATAACAGCAATGAAATGTGAACAGTGTGAAGCTCACATCTAGCATTTGAAGTCAGATGTAAAAGGACAAAGACTGTTGGTAGTATGAAGATGCATGAAAGAACCCATGCATGACAATAAGTACAAAGATGACAAGAGCAAATTATGAAGAACAATGTTGAGCTTCCTAAAAGAACAGGGAATAAAAATTAAGTTTTATGCTATCTATTGTTAGAATGAAGGGCAGAAGAAAGGAAATAATATTTAATCATGGAAAAATAAAACAGCTGAAAGCAGAATTAGCTAAACTAGTATTGACTGGTAAAAGAGATGGAAGAATTCATTGTATTCTTTATTTGTTGCTGTGATTTTCAAAGGCACTCTATAAATAATTAAACTTTATTAAAACAATTAGGTGAATAAATCTTTGTACTCCTTTCAAACTATCATTTCATGTGTTTAGCTACACAAAAAAACTCCCGAAATATTTAAATGAATCTTCTCCAAAAAAGGCATTTCAGGAATCAAAAATTAGAAACTATTAGAGTTCAGGTAATCCTTCCAACTGCAATTTTAACTTTGCATCCTGATATGTCATTAACCTTGTATGGCATGACACAGCCTTGGGTTAAATAATCATGCACATGGTTTTTGCCATACTTCCTCCCCTCAGAAAGGGGAGTAAGTACCCCATTCCTTACCCCATTCCCCTTACCCCCTTCCCCTTACCCCCTTCCTTTTAGTTAATGGGGTAAACAATATATATTCAATGAGACGTTTCACATCTAACCAGCTGATTCTGAAGCATCATCTATATACACAACTTAGTGCTTTTGCTTTGATTAAATTTAGAAAAATTAACAAATTTTAGATATTATTTTTAATTTCCTAGGTCAAGTTTTGATTTGTTATTTTTACTTTATATAAAAGATATTTTTATTTCCAGGCAATTTTGTTTTCAAATTGAAATGACACCTGATCAAATATTTTCTACAGCCTTGATTGTCCCTGGCTTATTAGTTCTCAATCACAGTCTGTGAGTAAAGTTACCCTGTGGCTGGGAGGTGTGGACAGGCACAGAGCTATGTGTCACAGACAGAAATACATGGCTTTCATCATTTAAGCATCCTTTTCTTTCCTGTCCACCTGATACTTTTCTTGCAAGCTGTATTCTTCAGTAAATCTAGAGCTGGGAAGGCTGCATCCTGTAATGTCCTTTCTTCTGAGTAGCACCTGGCAGTGTCATCTCAAGATGATGCTTGTTACCTGTTCGTATTTGGTCTACTACTTTTTCCTTCTCTTCATAGGATATCACAGGACCTGGGCCGACCGTTCCATGCTGATTTTCCACATTCCTTTCAGATGCTGTATATTGGGCTGGTATGGCATGGTTTGGGTAGGAGAGAGGCTACAGGGGTGGGTCTTGTGAGAAGCTGTCAGAAGCTTCCCATGTCTGACAGACCCAAAGCCAGACAGATCCAGGACAAACCCACCACTGGCCAAGGTTGACAGAGATGGTGTCAGCGCCTCTGGAATACGACATTTAGAACAGGGAGTTGGGGGGAGGGGCTAGTTAAAGTGCAACCAGAGGCAGAAGAGTGGGGCCATGTGAGAACAACAGCCCTGCAGACACCCAGGTCAGTGCAGGAGGAGCAGGAGGTGATCCAGGTGCTCCAGGAGCAGAGATTCCCCTGCAGCCCGTGGTGCAGCCCATGCTGGAACAGAAGAGTGCCTGAAGGAGATTATGTCCTTGTGGAAAGCTGTGCTGGAGCAGGCTCCTGGCAGGACCTGTGGTCCTACGGAGAGAGGGGCCCATGCTGGAGCAGGTTTGCTGGCAAGACTTGTGACCCCACAGGAGAACAACACCGAAGCAGTTTGGGAAGGACTGAAGTTGTGGAAAGGACTCACTTTGGGGTCTGTTGAGGGGGAGGAGGTAGAGAATTTGGGAGTGAAGTTAAGCCTGGGAAGAAGGAAGTGATGAGGGGAAGGTGTTTTAAGATTTGGTTTTATTTCTCATTATCCTACTCCGATTTGCTAGGTAAGAAATGGAAGGTGTTTTAAGATTTGGTTTTATTTCTCATTATCCTACTCCGATTTGCTAGGTAAGAAATTAAACTAATTTCCCCAAGTTTAGTACATTTTGCACATGTCAGTAACTGGTCAGTGATCCCTCCCTGTCCTTACCTCAAACCAGGAGCCTTTCATTATGTTTTATTCTCCCTTTTTGGCTGAGGAGGAAAGCTTGTTGGCACCTGGCATCCAGCCAGGCTGAATTCACCACAGATGCCTAAATCCTGACTTTTCAAACAGTTGATCTAAAATCACTCTAGGACTTCAGCTCTAAGACACAGAAACCCAAGTGAGTAGACCAAAGAAGAAAGATGAATTAAACAAAGAAGGGAATAATATAAAAGGAAGAAGAAATATATATATTTTTTCTTTGCAAGAACATTCTCTGCTATTTTCCAGAGTTTAGCAAAAAAAAAAAAAAAAAGAAAATTTTAGTAAAGCTATGGACCCTAGAAAAGAGGGCAATGGTTCCACATTAAAAAAAAAAAAAAGAAAGAAAGAAAAAAGATGCATTTCTTCTAATCTTGTCTGCAGACCTTTCTCAATATATTAAAAATATTCAGACATTATCAACATTATCAGAGTATCAACTGGACAAGATTCTCTAGGGCTAGAAAATATCTCAAATCTGAAAGCCATAGCATAAATGCCCTTTGACACCAGATAATGACCAGGTTAACATTCTCATCTCTTACTCTGCTATCAAAGTAAATTAACTATTTACTGAAAGAGAAGGAAAGAGAAAGTTTTGATTCTAAGTTTTTCTTATTCTCACAGGAGGAATATTAATGAAGTAAGTCTGTAGGGAAGCATTTAAATTGTCAGATATTTTCAGTCCTGAGTTTGCTCCTTATTCCTTAATTATTCTCATGTTGGTTTGTAAACAGATTCTTTCTTCAGGACTAAGCCAATAGTCTTCCTTTGGGGTGAAATCCTGATACAGTTCTTGGGACAGTTTATGCCTGCAGGCAGGAGGTTTGAGGCTCTACCATGCTTCCTGTTCCTCATTTGCACAAGTGTTGCAGTCTTTTTTTCCATCATGCCTTGCTCCAGTAGGAGTTTCACATGTCCTCCATGAGTCAGAAATGCAATACAGACTCTTGACCTTATCATGTCAGATGCTCATATCAGTCACTGACATGTCACAGCAGAGAATTTGTGTTGTTTCAGGCACTTTAAGTCTTTAAATGCAATTTAAAAAAAAAAAATAAAAAAAAGAGGAAAAAAATGGCAAAGAAAAACATTCTTAGGATCAGCAGAGTGCTGAATAAACCTTAAGAAATCCAAACCCGATCCTAAGAAGCATGAAAACTGTGTGGCTTTAGAAGAGGAGCACTGTAGAGAGAGACGTGTGTGCAAACCCTTCTGCACTCTTTGGCCTGTACATTCGGGTTCATGCATTGTAGCTATAGCCTTGAATCTTTCACACTGCCTTTCTCATGCTGAATTCTCTGAGCAGTTGGACTGTATTAAGTCCTCAGAATAAACAAGATCGGATTCACTTGGTAAATGTCGAAACCATGACTGCTCTTAGTTTTCCATTTCCACGTATTTGAAGGTTATGTGATTTTTTCACAGCAGGAAAACAAAACAAAACAAAACACAACACAACAATTTGCATAGCTTAAAACTGGACCACCTGATAAACCAAATATTCTTTTGTCATATAAAGTAAACTATCAAGATATATATA
>NW_016690252.1:3633242-3641652 GCF_001604755.1 Lepidothrix coronata | reverse complement strand
CCGGGTCGCAGCAGTGAGAGTCCTGCAGCCTAACCACTAGACCACCAGAGGCCCCTACTATCTAGATAAGCTACCATCTTTGAGTAAAACCATAAGGGAACAGAGTATGGCAGCACTTCTTGTAGGTGAGTAAAGCTTGACGTTCTTGAGCCCAATATAGGAAACCCACAAAAGGGGCAAGAACGATATCCTGCTTCTGGGAAACATCAACAAGGACATCCTCATTGATTTTCCATGATGTCTGGGACTTGCACTGCACAGGGCTTTCTGAAGTCTCTCAGAACTGATCAGCTACAGGTGAGAGCCACTCTTTGCACCAGAACACTGGACAAAGTGCCAACACATACAGGAAACAGAAAAAAAACAGGTTTAAAAATTGTGTTGCTGTGGTCCACAGTCTTAAGAAACTAAAATTTAAATAGCACTGCTGCAATAAATATTAACTGGGATGTATATAGGAATATGGCTCAAATACTGAGAATCCTGTTAACCTGAATATTCCTTTTGGGTGGCTAGAGGGTAGCCAGCACCTGTGCTGAATGAATATCCTTGTGCAGATATCTGAATCTTATCTCTAATCTCCAGAAGTCTAGAATATGTAAGCTCCGTGACTCAACTAAGCAACTTAAACTATAAAGACTAATCTGTTCCTAAATTTCTGTATTGTTAGATAGGGACATTAATCATGGATCAGACCTTGCTAAAATTATAAAATCCTCAGTAAAGGAATTTTAATAGAAGAGTGTTGTTGTTGTTTTTTTCCCCATTAAGATACAGGATCTGAAGTTCTTCCTAACCATAGCAGCTTGGAACATTTTTTTCTTTTTTTTTTTTCATTTATTTGGTTTAGTTACAATTGAATTTGCATATAATCAAATCACTCTATGAGTCTTTAAAAATGTAAACACAACCAATGAAATCTCATTACTTATATCATCACAAAATGAAGAACTGGCAGCACAGTAGCAAACATGAGATAGATATGTATTTTCAGAATTCTCACTAGGTGCACAAGTACATACAAACTAGCTTTTAAGAGTATAATTTATGTGTGAAAGTACCCATTTGTCATACATAACCACCAGGCAGGAGGAATATGGAAATACCTTTTTGTGAGATGCATATTTCATATTTCAAAACAACTTTATGGTCTTTTGTTTGTTGACAATATCAGCTCTGTTTGAAGGACTTCCCTCGTATAAACTCTTCAGTGCAAAGTGATGTTCCAACCTGTACTGTATTTAAGAAAGTCAGAAAGAGAGAGAGAGAGGTTGCTGGAATCAGTTTTCTAAGTGATTATAACTCAAAACTGGAGCTGAAATTAAAAATTACTACAATTACCATCTCCTGAAGAATAAAAAGCAGAAGACTACCTGAAGAAGAAAGAAGAAAAACTGGTTCATAAAACAAGCTCACGAGAAAGGTTTTATGGATTAGGCACAATGGTGAGAGGAACAGAGTTACTTGTTAAACAGATATTAAACTTTGTTGTGGTCTTATAAATCAGTTAGCATTTTGAAATAATTTAATGAATAATGGATAGCTGAGGCACTGAAAGTCAGATCCTAGGAGCTTTTCAGTATGTCCTTAATTGTATATCTCAGAGTAAACCATGGCATTCAATAAAAGGGCTCACTGTGCACATGCATGACATGGTGATGCAGACCTGAATCTCAGTTCTACTTTCTGTCATATGCTTTCAATAAACTTTGTGTCTCTTTTAGTCCTGGCCAAATAATTACTTGCTGCATCTCTGTGTCATGATTCCTTCAGGGTGCTAGGGATTGGGATGAGATGAATAGTCACCTATAGCACTGCTTATGAAATAGCAGCTCAAGATATCGTTGTCCAAAGTGCAAGTCATTTCCTGTTTTCCTGTCTTTCAGGAGCAGTTCTTTGGCAGATAGGAAAGACAGTCTATATTTGAATATCAGAGATCCAAGCCAAAATATTTGTTCATGAAGTAACTGAATGACTGGAAGACAAAGATAATTTTCTTATTATTAATACTAACAGCTTGGCTCAGAGTACTTGCACATCTCCAGTACGCATTCAGTTTATTGAATTTTTTTTCCTTCTTTCTGACATGTGGTTATTTAATCTTCTGCCAGCACCATCTCCCAAACAGATTTTTCCGTGCTATGCCCATGAAGCTTTTGTACTATTGATGTTTTCACAGTGAACAGTGTATGTGTGTCAAATTATAGCTATTGATCTTTGTTTGTTTCTTAATGTGTATAGTTGTTTAGATAGCATTATAGTTTGTCTGATTGTGGTTATATAAATAAAAGGAGGAAAGTAAAGAAAAAACTTGCCACTTTATTTTTTTTTATGAATTTCACTATTGAAGGTAGACTGTTTATTTGAATTGAAAATATACTGAAATAGATATTCCTTCAGATAGGAGTTATCTTTCTTCTTCTTCTTCTTAGTAACATGTGGAAGTAATAGGGCATACAATCATAGCAGAAAAAAATAAAACTAAACCAAACAAAAACAACCTCCTTTATTTTTCTGTGAATCTTTTTATAACTGTTTAGTGTCACAATTACTTTAATCTTAGATACTGCTGTTCAAGGCATCCCAATAAAATTACACCTCTTAAATGAATATTGTCAACCAGTTAACAAATAAAATAAAATAAAACAAAATAAAACCCCTATTCCTCATGAATGATGTTGTTATCAATAGAGTGAAAAGCAAATATTTTTCTACCAGTTTAGTTTTTTTCTCTCCCTTTTTTACAGCTATTAACTTTTTTCTCTAATTTATGAATAGAAAGAAAGGAATGTAGGCAACTCGATTCAATAATTAGAACAGTGGACTGGGTACTAGAGGATATAACATTTTTTTTCCGCTTTTGTAGCCATCTAATGTCCCAGCTTTGACAAGGCTTGTCAGCTTGCTGTATATGCATTTATATTCTGGTTTTGTATTTACCTTGCATGTTCCAAATGGTAGAGGCTAGGCTTATTTTTGATAAAGCACATGAGACTTCATGTAAGGCAAAGAAATAACAACTGTAATAATATTGCTTAATACATCCCAGGAATACCTTAGTAATATACAACATTAAAAATGAGTTTCTGTAACCACCTGGGAAAGCAAATACTACTGCTTATAGGGTTAATCTTGTCCCTTTTTCTAACTTAATGCCTTTTTCTTACTCCTTCTCAAAGCCAAGCAACTAAATAAACACTGAGACATTACCTAATTTTATTTTTGATAATTTCATTAAAAAAAAAAAAAGTTTTTTGGCTGCTGGTAGAGAAGCTTTTTTTCCCCCAGATTATAAATCTTCCAAGAGACTCATGATCTTTATGACCCTTACACTGCTGAAATATGGCAAGGGAGCCAATTAATAACAATTGTGTTGATGGCTTGAGTGATTTTAATTGTCTTCTAGGAGCTGTACTGAGATCATGTTCAAACTAACTTTTATTTTTCAAGAACTCAAAACCAACCAACTTTTACTAATGTAAAAGTTCCGCAGAAAGAGACCTTAGGAACAAAACCTGGTGAGTTTGTGAATAAAATCTTTATGAATAAAGTCTGATATGCTGGTTTTCAAGGAGAGAAACTGTCGAAGCTTGTGTGAAAACAGAAGCCCGTGCATGTTTTGTGATATTGCAGAGAACATTTCCAAAGCCTCATCATTCCACTTCCTGTCCAAAATTCATGATGGAAATTATTAAACTCTGTTCAAGTAAGAGGTGTATTTAATTTTGCCAGTAGTGACTGGGACGATCACTTCTAAGCTGACATCATATGACAAGATGTTTTCAGCAAATAAATATGCATGGCTCAGATAGCATTTTGAATACCTTCCTGATGAAAGCAAAATGATGAAACCAAAGGACTATGTAGATGTAAAAGACCTGCAGAACAGAGAGAGTGGGTTTGCACTCAAGCAATAAAAAACAACCTTAATGGCAAGGAGTAACAGCACATGTCCAATATCCTCTAACACAAAACTTCAAGCACAGCACAATTCAATCTAGGCCCAAACCCACAAAGAGGGGAGAAATAATAACTTTTGCTTGAAGCTGTTTCCCCTCTGACTCTGCTTTTGCCACTTACCTTTTCTACAGGCTCTTAAAGGAGCTCTGCCCGAGGATTTTCTTTTTGTAGGTAAAAGGAAGTTGAACTCTTGAGAGGGCTTCAGTCTGAAAATAAATATTTTTTTTAATGCAGTGATAAAGACTCTTTTTCCATTTTCCTTGGCGTTTTTGAAGTTATTTAGGTGTCTCTATAATTTGTTATGAACTATGATTGCCTCAGTGTTTGTAGGAATCTGATTCCTGTACACCTATTACTTCAATCCATCATGGACGTGGGTGCAAATAATCTCTCCCATAAATGTATTCCATTAAACAAACAAAAAAGTAAAAAACAAACAGAAACAATTAAAAAAAAAAAAAACACACAAAAAAACAAAACCACCACGAAACAAAAAGAGAAAAGAAATCCTTCCTCTCAATTTAGAGTGAATTATGTTTAAGCAGTGAGAATGCAAATTCCTTTCCACCAATAGATTTGCCTTTATTTCTAAGCAATAAAACAAGCACATTTTCTAATCAGAATTATCTAGTATAGACTTCATTGAGTTTATCTGGGCACAACATAAATTCTTAGCTTTTGCTTTAAAGAAAATCTGTCCTATTTACCAGTGGTGAAGTTATGCTGTCAGCTTCTCACCTTCTACCCACACAGAAAAACCTGTGTACCTGAAAAAATGTGAGAAATGGCTCCTGAAAATACCAAAACCTGAAAAAAAAATCCTGAAATGCAATGATCAAACCTTGTTTAGATCCTTCTTCATGACTTGTGCTATTCCTGTTCAAATCAGATGACATTTTCCAGAGGACTGAGATCTGACCTCACCTTTTCCCCTTTGTAGTGTTTCTCTTCATCCTTTTGCATTTTTTCCTTTTTTTTTCATTTTTCCTTTTCCACTCCCTCCTCTTCATATCCCAGCCTGAAGCAAGGTCACAATGAGAAGAAAAATTGTTTAGAAGCCAAATATCTGCCAACAGGTGAAAAGAACTGTTCGTCTTTGGAGATGAGAGATTGATGGGGTATAGGAAGGGAACATAAGTCATGATTGTGATGAAAATCAACATGATAGAAATTAGAGAAGGAAAAAAAAATAAGTGCTGAAAGAAAAAACAAAGGTCCTACTGTAATCAAATATGATGGTTTCATTATTTCAAGCTTTTGTAGTGCTCTTGGTTATGCATCCCTTCCTTTAGAGTTGAAAATCAAGTATAAGTATCAAGTGACCAAGCACTAAAACAGGTTGCCCACAGAGAATGTAGAGTCTCCCTCATTGGAGTTGTTCAAGAACCTTCTGGATACAATCCTGTGCCTTGTGATCTGGGGTGACTCTGCTTGAACAGGGAGGTTGGAACAGATGACCCACTGTGGTCCCTTCCAACCTGAACAATTCTGTGCTTCTGTGTAATGTTGACAAAATCTGTGATAATCTACTTCTATGTTCATGGTGAAAGTGTGGCTTAAGCCAACAAAATGCACAGCTTTTTTGAAGAAATACTCGGAAAGCGAACTGGGTCTCCGTTTCCACAAATTAGCAAATTTTTTTCTTTTTTATGACAAAAATAAAAATTAAATAAAAATTTCCCACGGTTTTAATATTTTAAGATGCATACTCCAATTTATCTACATCATTTTAGTGTTACAGCACAGGAAACTGGTTTTAAGAGGGTTTCCTGAAAAGTCTGGAAAACTTGACAAGTGTGGAAACATACGAACATTGTTAGTCAAAGAAAAAGAAGAATGAGTGAAAGATAGGGACTTTTTCAGCCATTCTGAAGGCAGTGCCACAGAGGAAGAGAATTCTGCATTATGGATAAGGGCAATTGTATTTGACAACTGAAAGAAGATGTAGCAAAAGCAACAGGAATGAGTTTCTAGTGGTAAAGATAGGGAAACACTGGCAAAGCCTGCCTGGAAGCTTTTTTAAAGAGAGTGGACAACGTGTCATAAGCAACAGAAGGAAAATTTCTCCCATCTCAAGGTGATTAGGTAGACTTTCTCAGTCACTTTCACAGTGAATTTTGGAGGTCTTTTTATAATTGTTTTTATTAATATAGTTATTTTTGTTATAGTTTCCATCATTGTCTCAAGACTTGCACATAGAGGTGAACATATTTAAAGCAGTTCCATGCTACTGAAGTGCATTAAGTACAGATATGCATTAAAGTATAGAAACGTCTTTCCAAAAAGATTTGGACATTCCATTTGTCATGCCACCTAATGAAAGTGCATGTGGTAAGCATTGCTTTGGATATTTAAATTTGAATTTATAGAAGACTTGAAATGCCCTTTTCAGTACTGCATTAACTATAAAATTATTCAATCAGCTCAAAGTAATGAGGAAGGAATATATATATATTCACAGGCATTATTTTTACTGATAAACACATTGTCTATATGTTGAATATGTATCTTGTGCAAGTGTTAAATCAAAAATAATGATGAAAAGATTTCTTCATGGGCCCCAGAAAACTACTGTATAAAATTAGCAGTGGATTTAAGACCAGGATTCTGTATCTGAAACACTGAGAATTTGAAATCCAAATCAAGGTCCAAGTCCTTTTGAGTTCCTCTCTAGTTAAAACATTTAGAAACAAGGATGATTTATTGTATGGCAGAAGCCATTTCCTTGAGAGACATATAATCATATCCCTTTACAAGGAAGTCCTTCCCTCCACCCAAGTCCAGCTTCAGAGGGGACTCTTTCATATGCCCCCTCAGATGAAGAGTTAGCCACATCCCTTACTGTGGTTTAAAAATCTTAAAAGAAATTGTGTAAACATTTTCCAGCCCCATGCAGCTGGAGCCCTGAAGCACTGAGCTACAAGCAGTGGTGGAGTGCTGTGCTGTGTTTTTGCAAGTACAAGACAGAAAATCTATGTAATTACCTCTGAAGCAGAAGAAGCTGTGCAGCCTGACAGAACAGCATGTGTAGGAAGCACTTTGTCAGGTCTCTGCTGACTAATTTCCCACTCTACACAGGTTTTTTTTTCCCTTGTAGTCTTTCAGGATTAACCCTCTCTATGCCTGTATTTTCTCTGTCTACCCCAGAGTGAAGGTACACAAGTGGATTCAGTGCAGAAAATGAGGATGATGTACCTAGTCCAGTGAGTTCTTGCCATTTAAAGGCCCATGAAGACAGCTATCTGAAAAGAGAGGGAGGAAAGGGTGTACAGTGACTGAAAGTGGGATTTTCTGTTTCAAATAACCCATGCAGCTTTATCTGTTTCATCTTGAGTTTTCATATGAACGTGTTAAGGTACTGCTTGCTCATACAATTCATCTCACCTCAAAACCAGAAAAGTTTTCTGTGTCTCAGTCATTAAGTGACACTGCAAAATCTATACTGTCATTTCCAAAGATTTAGAGACATAAAGCAAACTGCTTAGTCCAATTCCCTGTTATTGCAGATCATAATTTTTTTTTTTAGTTTTGTACATGAACATATGAAATTCCATCCTCAAATGCATTCCTGTAACTTTTTTTTTGTTTTTTGAAAGTTGATCCAGAAACTGTATCCCCAGGTAGTTTTAAAACCTCTCCTCGTTTCCAACCTGGAGGTACGTGTGGTTATGTATTCCCGTTGCTCCTTTGTCCATAAAAGTTTTGAATGTCACAAGCGAGAAAGTTGTTTTGCGTGAGTAACGTGGTGGGTGACTCTATGGAAATAAAGAAGTAAAACCATCCGTCAACCATAGGTTAGCTTACTCCAAAGACTCTATATCGTCACTTAGTTTCCACTGGGACTCTGGGTTCGGAACTGGATTCATAGAACTTGAGGCTAGAAAAGGTCACTTTAATCTCCATTCTGACCTCCTGCAGAACACAGGCTGTAGATCATTCGCTAGGTCCTGAATGAACCCTGTGTCGTGTAATCACTTACTGAATTCAGTGACACTAAGAACAGCCTCTTTTCCTTTCACTCAGTCTAGTCTTTTCTCTTCTGAGTTGTTTGTGGTTTTTTTTTTCCCTTCTAGCCTTTGTCTAAAAACATTTCTCTATATAATATCCTTCCTTAGATGTAGCCCTCCTTTTTCATTCTTACTGAACATCTGAGCCAGATCACAAACTCAGAAATCTTTCTTATGCAAAAATACAGTGTGTATATTTTTCTCATTCATTTATTTAGGCATTTCTAAGGGTTGAGAAAAGGAATAATCTTAGAAGCCTGAATCAACTGGAGGAAGGATTGTTTTGTGTCAATCCTTCTATGATTCCTAGACACCCTTATTATTATAAACCTGCCTGCAGTAAATGACTCAGTACACTGAATTGTGTCTAATGAAACAGATGGTCCAATAGTCAACTTCTACTGTTTGTTTTTTTCCTTCCTTCCTTCCTTCCTTCCTTCCTT
>NW_016690252.1:3547585-3633232 GCF_001604755.1 Lepidothrix coronata | reverse complement strand
CTTCCTTCCTTCCTTCCTTCCTTCCTTCCTTCCTTCCTTCCTTCCTTCCTTTCTCCCTTTCTCCCTCCTTACTTTCTCTCTCCAATCCCCTGCCTGACATTTCCCACTCCTCCCTTCCTTTCTTCCCCTTCCCCTTCAGCTGAAATTAACAGATACTTGAGTCCAGGAACTTCAGCTACAGAACATAAATATAATTTTTCCAACACTAACCAAAACAAGATGTCTAATTTCCTGACTTTCACAGAACTTTGGTGGGCCCTGGAGCGAATACCAAGTTGTTAAAAATACATCTGTTAGAAAGAAACAAAAGTTGAACTCTTCTGAAAAAAACAGATTTTCTTATACTATCTGTAATCATATTTAACCCTTTTCTTGTTGTTGTTGTGCTACTGGCTATGTTGAAGTAATAAGATGTATTTGCAGTTAGGTTATTTGAAACCTTAATTGTCATGTGTTATCTTTTAAATACCCTAGGTAACAACTACATTCTGATTTTCTCAAAAAAAGCTGATGTTTCTTATTACCAGTATGGTCTTGACCAATGAACACTTTGCAGCAAAGAATTTAACAAAGCATAAGTGAAAATTAAATTTCACCATTTTAGAGAGTTTAAATTTGTGGTGAGAGAAATGGGATGGTTCTAGGCAATAGAGAGACATATTCCTCATTGGATTCATCATACAAACTCATTTCAAGAAAGGACCACCAGCAATATTAGATAAATTTATTTAAATTTTGCACTAGCTTGTGCCTTTCAATTTAGCTAAAGCTGTGTTTTGTTTCTGGGGCCAGCAATACCAGATAAATTGAAAAGATGTGAGGAAATCTGATCAGAGGAAGAGGAAAGATCTCTGACTCATACTTGCAATGTGAGCCTAATTCCCTAAGGAAATAAAGCATTTAAAATCATGTTTCTATGTCTGTGTATCTACATCTGTATGTCTTTCTCCCTACTGCTCCCCTCCAGTGTCATTGAATCTGTGTTTGAATTTAGCTAAATTTAACAGAAGAGCAGTGGTCTTGTATGTTTTGTACACATGATTTTTATTTGACCTCAAAAAATATCCATTTGAAGAAAGTTTAGAAGTAAACATGAAATAACAAAAACTATCAGTCATAATTTGCACATATTAGGCAGTTTAATCACAAGCAGAACAAGCACAGCAGATGAGGGTTCACTTATTCTACTATTCAGGGGACAGCCTGTTTTTCCCAAAGCCCAAAAGGACATAGAATACTGTGGTTTTAATGTGCTCTACGCAGTTAGGGAGCAAGGTACAATTTCTTTGTAGATTTTGCCCTCTCAAGCTACATTAATACGTTTACTTTAATCTCCCATTTTTTCCTTTTGTCATGACTCCATATTTTTTTCTTCATTTTCTTAGCGAGAAAGCTAAGCTGTGCCCACTCTCAATTCCACCTCCAGGGTGGGGGTCAGATGAGGAATCTGGAATCTGGACTATTAGGAATCCATGGGATGGTTGGTCTGATGACATCTTTTAACATTTGCCTAATAACAATTGATGACAAACATGTATATTACCAAAGAATAAAACTTTTTCCCTTGGGTATGGTGTCTTGAATATTTTCTCATTTGGGTATCTCAGGGGAAAAAAAAAAAAATAGAATAATAGACTGATCATCTGGTTCTACTCCCCCTGATGTGGGCAGGGATACCTTCCACTAGACCAGGTTGCTCAACCCCCCCATCCAACCTGGCTTGAACCTGCAGGGATGGGGCAGCAACTTCTCTGGGCAACCTGTGCCAGGACCTCACCACCTGAAAGAATTTTTTTCCTAATATCTAATCTAAACCTACTCTTAGACTAAACTCATTTCCCTGTGTCCTATCATTCCAGGCCCTTGTAAATAGTCTGGCCACATCTTTTCTATGAGTTCCCTCCAGGCAATGAAAGGTCTCAATTAGGTAACCCCAAAGCCTTCTCTTTCCCAGGCTGAACAATACCAGTTCTCACAGCCTTTCTTCACAGGGGAGATGCTCCATCCTGCTGGTCAACCTGGTGGCCTCCTCTGGACTCACTCCAATAGATCCATGTCCTTCCTGTGCTGGGGATCCCAGAGCTGTCGGCAACACTGCAGGTGAGGTCTCATGAGAGCAGAGTGGAGGGGCAGAATCCCCTCTCTTGTCCTGCTGCCCACTCTGCTTTGGATGCAGTCATATTGACCAATCTATTATCATGGCTTGGGAGGGCTAAGTGATGTATCTGTACTGTACATAGTGCTAGTAAACTGTATTTTAGCAAGCATTTGTCTGGGCAGAAGGAGTATATGTTGGCTACCAAAATTCATTGAATATGTAGCCATGGGTGATTCTGCTGGTCAGCTTGAAGAGGGCAAACATATAAAGCACCTTGTCTTAATATCACCCTACATTAGCAGTGGGATTCATAGATATCTACATCACAGAGATCTAAAAATAGGTGATGAGTTCCATTTCTGGTGTCCTCACTACAAATGTTGTGGGATGTTTGTCGGGAAGCCAAAGGGCATTTCAGTGTGCTGTAGCCCTCTATGTCAGCAAATAAATTGCAAAACCAATGAAGACTCTGCAGTTTGGACAAATTCCCTCACACAGGTCACCAGTGGAGTTTTCTTAATCTGGAGCTGAATCCCACCTAAAATGGCCACACAGAAAGCTGCTTTTACAGTCACGGGTGTATATGGATTTGTTGAACACTGCTCATATAAACCAGCTACATGGAAGGTTAGATTATAGCCAGCTCCCCTCTGGAGCTCTATAGCCATGAATTTGTATTTTTGTGCAAGAACTAATGAGCCCTGTTGAACATGGATGGAGGAACTCCTGCCTCCCCTCAAGCATTTACAACACTAAATTTAATAGTGCAACAGAACAGAGCCCAAAATCTGCATCTTCTCTGCTATTACCTCATACATTTTGCCATAGCAATTTTCATCAGTTAATTTTCTCCCCCAAAAAACTTTGCTTCTGTTCATTTAGCTGCAAACTGCCAAGCCTCAACTTTGAATGTAGATTCTTTTTTCTTAAAACAGAGAGACTACTAAAAAACCAAAAACACCAAACACAGAGAATCATCAGAAATGAGGTTTATTTGTTTAACTTTTATCTCAGAGCTTCGATTAAAATTTTCAGCCATGCCACCCTAAAGGCCTTGGTAAGATGGATTTTTAGTTATAAACAGGTACGTCACGCAACAGTGATGCAGTGATGGCAGAGGGGCAGGAAATTGGGTGTGCACAATTAATTTTTAAAGTATATAATTGGGACAAGGAACTTATTGTTAAATGCAGCCACTAAAGAGCAACTCATACTTGCAAAATGGGTGTAATCTTTACTTCCCTCTATTACCAAGGACAGTTACTAATTTTACTGAGGGTTTTTTATCAGTCCCCAACTTTTTTTCTTCAGCTGCCTGCGCTTTATTTATATGGTCTCCTTTTATCACTGTATATGCTCCAGTATTTGTGGCCTTGTTCTTTCCAGTAATGCTTGTCTTGTGCAGTAAATCTCCAAAAAAGTAGGTCTTACCTTTCTCCCATGGAAGGAACTTTCGCCTTCCTCTAAAAAGAATAGGAGTTTTTTGCAAAGCAAAGGGAGTCCTGTACCAGGAGTCCTGGTTCTTCCTCTTTTCAGTCCAAAGAGTGGTAAAGCTCTTCCTAAAATCAGTTTTATTGTCTACAATTAAAAGCTCTTGATTTCTGTCTTCTACATCAAGGTTCAATAATCATGTTTTCATAGCAGGGAATAAAATTCTGTTTACTGATAACAGATTAATGGGATTGCAGGAGTCCTCTGGAGCGTGATATCCTTTCAGAGATATTGATAGGTATTTGATGCTGAAAGGTCTCAAATTCATGATAACATATTCAATTTGGATAAGTATGCAAAAGTTTAAAAGATTACTCCTTCATCAACTTTGGGGTTAGAATGGGGTGTGAATCAACACTGTGTTGCTTATCAGCCAAGAGTTTAAGATTTGGTCTATTAAATATAACTGGAAAGTTTCTATCCACTCTATACCTCTACATTCTCAAGGGTTGGTTCACTCTTATTTTCAGCCAATTAGGAACTATTTTTTTGCTGTGTTTGGAATCAAGAAAAAGAGTGTAGTGGGTTGACCCTGGCTGGATATTTTTTTTTTTCATATTATTTTCCTTATGATCATACTAACTATGTCTAGATATTACAGCTAAATAAGCTTCTCTTGCTTCCTGTGCTTTGGAACATGAAATTCTCTCTCATCATGTGTTTATCACTGGATATGCTCTTTTGTGGTCAGTTTTCCCATCAATATTTTTTTACGATATTTTGTTAATTTCATAACACAACTCCTCAGTATAAAGAACATCATGTGACTTTCTTGCTCATGCAGAATTCAAGGCATTTCCTTAATCTAACCCAAATAGTTCCCTCAGAATTAGAAATTTAAGTTTGACTGCTGTAGTGACACTCCCTAATTTTAAGAGGAGCAAAAGATAAGCACTTCCAAAGGCTACTCACTGTATCCTATAACCTGTCCTGAAGGTGTGCGGGATGACAACCTTCTGGAGGGATTTCCCTCACCTTACTGGGTAAGGAGAATTACACTTCTAACTCTGGCACTTCAGTTAGACACAGCACCAGATAACTAAAGAGAAATTAAGTATCTAAACTTTGATGTCTGCTTTCACAGGCCAGCTTAGCAGTGTTAGGAAGGAACTCGCTCCTGTTTGAAGGCTGATGGTATAAGGAAGAACTGTAGATTGATTAGCAAGATGATAATCCTGCAAAAAAAAAAGGCAGAAGAGGCAGGCCTGCCTCTGGGACACCAGATCTGCTATGCCAAGCCTGGCTCAGAGCTCTTTCTCAATGGCCCAGTCTATGCAAAGTGAGGGGTTGAGGCATCACACAATATCACTTTCAGTTTTTGGGGGAGTGTTTTTTTTTCTTTCTTTCTGCTAATACTCTCCCCTCCAAAGCTCAAAGGGCCAGAGTGCCAAAATATTAAGATTATTCAAATCAGTACATTCTCTTTACCTATGAGATTAAATGGTTTTGCTATCCACCACAACCTAAATATACAAAATGTCACAAGAATATGTGAAGGAAAAGTGCAAAGTTAACACATTGGCAAAATGGAATTAAGCCCATTAACCAGTAATGAGGATGTGGGGAGGTGAAGAGTGGCTTTGGTTGTTTTTTTTTCCCTTCCTCTTTTAATAAATTTCTGCTCCTATAGCCAGGGAGAAATGCATGTGTAAGTGTTGGAAGAGATTACCATTCAGTAGTAATAGCAAATCATACTGTATGTTCTGTAGGTTTGGCATTTTTATAGCTGAATATAAAGACTAAAAGCCCAGTTTAATTCTCATTCACTTTGATTCAAATACAGGGTAATTCTATTGTATCCCAAACACTGATGGACTTGCAAATATCTTGGGGTTTTTGTATTGCTAAAGTGGGAATCATATGTGAGGAAAAAATCCTGCAGCCATGTGTACTTTCTCATCATAATTCCTTTGTCCTCCTGCTAAGATTTTAAGGAGAAGAGTTCCCTGTCTATAATATCTAGCAAAGTACTCAGGACACAGATTGATTAGAGAAAGAAACAAATATTGATTACCTGCATGATTGCTCTGCTCAAAGTGATATTCAGAAAACAAGTAATTATTTTTTCAGCACCAAATTTTTGTTAGATAAGTAGCTCACTGAAGACTGTGTTTTACAGATAGAACAAGTTGAGTTATTTTTAAAGAAATCATTTTATTTAATTATTAATCATGATTCTTTTCAGAAGAAATTGGTTTCTTACTTTCTTGAGACTTTTTTCTCAGGGCTTGTTGGAGGAAATGGAACTGAAACTGCAAGAAGAACATATTTCAACATATTTTCTAAAGTGAAACCTACAGCATTTTTATGTAAACATATTCCTTTGATGAAGAGTAAGTATGCATTTATCATTTGTTAAATATAAAAAAGACCTTAACAAAAGATATCAGAAAATCTACTTCAGTTGACTTGCTTTTTTCTTCTTTCCCCCCCACTTTCTTTTTTCTTCTTTTTCTATTTTAGGTTTTAATTTTCACTTGATGAAAATTTCTCTTTTAAAATGTTGGAAGTTCTTACTGCCTGGGTAAACCCACTGTTTTTCTTCAGGTTTACTTACAGACCCCACTCCCTGGCAACCTACAAAGGACTTGCCTTGTTCTGTCCCCAGTGGTGCCACTCCAGGTCACCAAGTAACTAATCAGGTGTTCAGCTTTGGCTGCCCCTGGTTAAATCTCTGCTGTACCAACCAAGAGGGCGGCCACCACACACTGTTCACAGGAGGCTTGTTGAATGAATTAACATAGTCCTTGGAATAATGATCTTACAACAAACATGGCATCATCTCATTAGCATGATCACCTTCATGCTTAAGTGTGATACCCATTACTGCATTTCCTTGAGGAAAAGAAAGCACAGTATGTTTGGCAGCAGAGCTAAAACATATCTATTTCTGCTCTTTTCTAGAAGTTTCTTCCCAAATCACATTGATTGGTATATTTTGTGAGGAAAAGGTCGTTGAAATTGTCTTTATTAATAAATGACAGTGAGAAAGTAATAGAGTTTGATGAAATATTTGACACATAACATTTTGATGATTTTTCATATTCTCTTCATTCATCTCTGTATTTAATCTATGTAGTCATATACAATCTGCATACTTGAGTGTCTGTATTATGATTTAAAGATTTTGTGTGTGTGAACAAGTCACAAATCAATCATGCATCCAAGTCAGTCTTATAATTATAATTATTACAATGAGTAATTAGATGCTTTTTTTTTTCATTTAGGTTTTGCGTATGAACAGTTCACTTCAATAGTTTGCTATTCATGTTGTGTAGTATTTGTCTAAGTCGTGTGGTGAAATATTGTTCATTAATTTGACAACTGAACCACTGTTATTAAAAAAAGGAATGAAAGTATGAATAGTAAGCTAGCAGTGTCTGTAAAAAATGTCAGACATGCTAAAACTTGTTCTAAAATTCATGTTAGTTTGTGAAATTTGGAGGTATCTGGGAGTTTTTTCACTAAGACACAGGCAACAATTAATAGAATCGTAAAGAATTTTGACTAATTATTTGATATTTTTTGTTTTAATGGATGCTTGAAAGTAACCTTCTAAACCAATGCATTTAGAATTATAAATGATTGATTTGCCAAAGGCAGGCAAAGAGCTATCATTAATTTGAGTTAACAATACACTATTCTCAGGACTTCAGAAACTCAGATCACTTATTTTAGGATGTGAGGTGTGTCTGTGAGTCAGGAGCATGTATTTCATGGGAGGCAAGCAGTATATGTTTCTGAAGTCACATAAGGATGGTTCTTAAAATGGTCCAGGCATTGCTTCAGTGAAACATCCAGTACTACTACATACCCAACATTCTGTTTCTCAAGCTTTAGTTATGCACACAGAATTTCCATGTCACCAAATACATAAAAAGGGTGTCCTCGTAAATATCTAATCTACCCAGCAGAACTTGACACTAGATTTAGAGCCAAGAAACTTCTCCCAGTAATAATGACATCCTACTGTATCCCAGGAAATGGGTTGTTCTCCCAAGGACAGGGTTTACACATATTGCAACCCGTGCCATGCTGATAGGACATTGAAAAGGTTTTCCAGAAAAGTGTCTGAGCTACTCTTCTTGCACCTTCATTCACTTCAGCTGACTGCTTGTACACACAGTGGAATTTATGAAGTGCATGTTAATTTTTTAATGGCCAGTCTTCGCGAGCGAAGATTTGGGAAAGGTCATTGACCCTTCAAGCCTGCGCAGTGGATTTTTTAGGTACACACAGCAAAATGCAACTCAGTGCAGATATTATGGTTTAGTGAGCCTTGAACCAGTAAATCCACACAATCTGGGTACAGAATCTATCTGTGGTATAACTATACCAGTGCTCCCAGACCTAAGCTGCTCCTGTGAGGTTGGGAAATGGGACTGCTACACCTGCAACCTGGTCTCCAGTCCCTTCTCCGTGCTTCCAGTACACAGGATACATTTAGGTGCAGGCAAACCCTGAAGAAATGTGGAAATTATAACCAGCAACTTAAATTAAATTAGTCCAGTGCCTGTATTCACAAGCAGGAATGAATCTTCCATAGTTTGATCTGTTTTATTCACAAAGGAAGCAACATATTATCTTTCTCACTAAGCCACCTCTTTTATTCCAGCCATTGATCATTCTCTGCCTGATAATTGAAATTTCCTCTTAAAGATGCTAAGATCACCTTAAAGAAGGTGATCTTAGGCTTACTTTTCTTACCTAGGCTTACTTTTGACAAACATAACTGGGGAGGGACACTTTAGATGGAGCAAAATGTATTTTTTCTCTGGCTTTATTGCAGGAGTTATTTGGAGCTATACACAGCAGTTCTATCAATACAGCTGATGGCAAAGTGCAAAGAAAATGAAATCAATGAAAATCTTCTTGATGGATCTGAGTTTCAAAGGGACAACATAAAACAAGTCTCAGCTTAACTTTTCTACACAGAACCAAACCCAGCAATACAGATCTTTAAATGTCTTCTTAGTGGTTATAATACATGTAACTATTTTCAGGTCCTAATTTTCTTCTCACTTCCTGCTTTTTTCCAAATAACACTTTAGTAACACATACAAAAGAACACAAATGTCTGAAGACACACTTTTATAAAGAGTTTCACTGTTTACTGATCACAAAGAAAAGAAGTTATACATGTTTTTCAAAGAAATTTGGGATCACTTGTTATTACTTAAAATATTTAGTAAAAATAGTAAATTCATTTTACTTCAACAAGGATCAGAGTAAGATATTTCTTCATAAAATTAGAAACAAAATCCATAAAGGAAGGAAAAACTAAAAGATGCTTGTCAGGTCCTTCTGGAAACTGATCCAATTCCTGTCAAATTCCATACATTTTCTTTCCTCCTCAAGGTCTGGGTTGAGAGGTGATACAGCCTTCCTTTTAATACTCCTTCTGAAAACTGACCTGAATCTGTGGGAAAAGACCAGATTTACTTTTCTTTACTGACAAAAATATACAATTAATACTCATCAGGTATTAACTGATGTTGCAATATTTTCCTGATATTTAATTGAATACTTTCAACACATGCCTATCTTGCATGTGGTATTATATAAATTTGCCTGAAAAGGGGATGTTTTTGAAGGAAAATACCATTTCTGGATGTTCATATTGATGCTGTTTGGGTGTTATTTAGTGTTAGATTTAACACCACTGAAAAGCTATATGCAAAGTCAGTCTTGCTGGAACTGTGATTTCTTATTTTTGTGGAACTTCTGGCCAAGACATTCACTACATCTCAGTATTCCTTGGATTCTGTACCTGAAAAAGAAATGGTATTCTTAAATCTTGTCAACATTACGACAAATGTCTTATACTCATTATTGCAAAAGGTTCCCTAATCTCTTGCATTAGCCTAAAGACTCACCTTTTCCTCCATCAACTAATATCTCTTATGCAGCTAAATGTTTGCTTTTGTGCTGCCCAGAGTCACACAAATCTAATTCATCACCTAGCCCACATTAAAGACTTACAAGATGTGAAAAAATCTGGATTTTTTTTTTTACTTAGTCTAATGATTAAAATATATGTACAGGACATTGTTAAAATAAGCTCAAAAACTTGCTTTCTCAAAAAAGTTGTGTCCCTATACCTTCCATATTTCAGAGAAGAGCAGTCCAATAGGCTAAAATGGGTTTTTGATGAAAGGCAAGGGTCTGCTGTTAAAGCTGTTGTAGAAATTTGGAAATCATTGCAACAAGGTAGTCTATACTCTGGTACCCAGGGAACACTTTTGATTTTATCACCATATAAAAGGTTGTTTCTAAACTGTGAAGCCTAGAAAAAGCCAGTGTGCAACCATCTCCTGTCTTAAGGAAAGTGTCTTATATCACCAAACCAATTCAAGGTAAATTTCATTTCTCGTCTCCACAAAATTCTGAATAAGGAAAAAGGTATAAAAGTGAAAAGTCAAAAAAGATAGCATAGATTTCCTGAAAGTTCTCATTTTTAACTTTTTTTCCCCTTTGCCACACAACTTTTCATTTTGACAGATGATCCCTTGTGTCATAAAAAATGCGAGGTAATATATGTATTTTCTTTGAAATTTGGTAAGATTTCTACATCAAGTTTGAAATGATGATCCAATTTTTCAAAAAAAATTTGTAGAAAGATCAAAATGTTCCAACTGATTGGCTGAAATATTGTTACCTAAAAAGATCCCAAGCAAACAAGCAAAAAAACCTCTTGGATACTTTCACAAAACTATCCTAAATTGTTGATTTACTGCGATTGAATCAATAAGGAATTGCACATAAATGTGTTTAAATCCCTTAGGAGGCTGCAATGGGATTTAAATATATGCCAATTTTAAGCACTAAATGCATAGAAGCATTAAAGGCAGCATATATAAATATCTATCTATATATATAGATAGATATATGTTTGTCTAACCTTAAGCATCTCCAAGCTAAATTAAGTTAGTTGTCTAAGAGACTTGACTGGGCATTTGAGAGTGATTTGTTTAAGAACATGGTTATACTACGAACCATAAGAGCATAACTTTGAAGGTGGTGAAATCCTCCATGGAAGGCAGAAAAAGACATGAGACTATGAACACAGAGATATGTCCCCAGCTTGCAAATGTCTAAAATTAGGTATATCCTGGTTTATTTTATCCAGCACTTGAAAGCTATTTTTATTTACACCATCAAACCCCTTCTCCTTCCCCCCAAACCCAAACTTGAATCATGTGCATAAATATTCTTTTAAGACACTAACCAAGAACCCACCAGTGAAACATTTAGAACTATTGATCTATGTAGTCTCCATCAAGTCCAAGCTCAGAGTCTGTCAAAATTTAGCCACGATACCATTTGAATTATTCAATCTTTAAATTCATTTTCTTAAAAGTCATTAATGCCTCAGGTAGACACAGGTTTGTTCTTTGCGATTCCTTTTATTTGGAGACCTGGTTCTTTTGTTTTTAAGAAAATCCTCTTTTTTTTTTTTTTAACTGATGGATTTCTTTATGTTTTTGGGGAAAGAGCAGAAGTTGGTTACTTCCCCCCCTTTTTTTTTACTCTTAAATACACAGGTGGTATAAAGCCTCAGAAATTCTAAGCAAGAGGAAATATCTTGCTCTTGTTCTTTCTCAGGAGTGGGGGGAGGAGGGCATATAAGAACCGATCAAGAATCTAATAAATCACAGCAAATTAACAGCTCTCTTTATGTTTTTGCACATAATATATATCTATATTCCTTCTTCCCAGCCATAACTGACAAATGAATATCTTATGCTTCTAGGACAGAATATGAAAATAGCACCTGAGTGTAATTATGAAAACCACAGTGTTTTTCAAAATGTCTGTTGTCTAAAATATGGTCTTTAATCTAAAAATAATCTATGCCTTATTATTTTTGACTACAATCTAAGTAGAAACTTGTAAAGGTTTTTCTTGTACTGTATCAAGCTGCTTTTGAAAACTGTAGTTTATTGCTTCGCCCATAAAACCAAGACAGCAAAACATATTTTATTAGACAAACTGCACCACTAACTTAACAGCAGTGGAAACATACTTTATTAATTTTATTAGGATTAACACAGACCAAAAAGGCACTGACCATATTTTAAAATCACTATACAAAACGTGTTGTTGACATTGTGGAGTTAAGGTCCTCACTAACAAACAGCAGTAGACTTCTTCTGACTACTAATAACTTTTCTGATTAATCTGTGGTTTGAACAGTGGGTGGGATTAAGATCAGTAGCAATGTGAATGTCACAGCCTGCCAATGTGAAAGTTACAATACAAACATTTAAAGAGAATTTACAGCCAGTCGTTTTCCTTTAGTACTGAGGTCCTGAATGCACACACATGAACCTCAAACATTCCTTGATGACCCTTGTGGCTCTCTTCCATCTCAGACTATTCTATGATTCTATGAGTCTACTGAAGGATCCAGACTCTTTTCAAGGCAAATGTTCACTGATCCGAAAAACAACATCAGCAAAGTTGGAGCGTGGAACCAGAAAGTGTCTGCTCCTGAGCTGGCAAACTCTTAATTACAAGATAAATTGTATGAAAAAGCCGAAACTGCCATAGTTCTTATTTAAACTGGTTCCATCTCAACTTGAGAAGGTTCTGAAGGAGGTATGATATCCTGAGGTTTCTGGTTGTATCTTTGAGGAAAAGAGACAGCCTGCTCAGTTGGAAAACAGAAGGGTCAAGAGGAGTCTGCATAACTATGAAGATCATTGATCTCACATGCTTGTAGTTGTGGCATAATTCTTTCCACGCAGATATTTTAAACAATTTTCTTTTAATTGTTTTTTCTTCTGAATTGTCATTTATTGCCCCACTTCACAACTTCTCTGCTGAAGACATAAGAGTTGAAAAAGTGATGAAAAAGCTGATTTTTTTTTTAAATTTTTTTCCAGAAGGTGATAAAGAAAAGGGTAATAACTTGTGGTTTGATGTCTTCAGGTGTGTATTAGGAAAATATTTCTCATCAGACCAGGGATGCACTACTGGAACATGTCACCTAGGGATGTTCTGGAGTCTTTACCCTTGTAAACTTTCCAGCTGTGGCTATTCATACTCTCATCTGCTCTGACCTGGTGCTGAGCTTGCCTTGAATCTTGGAGTAACTGACCTTCAGATGTTCTCTTTGACCAATTACTCCATGATTCTGTGACAATGTTTATCCTGTGAGATCATCTGATACAGAAACTCTGGGGAAGAAGATAAGGGACCTAAATTTGGAATATATAAATATATATAATATAAGGCCATTTAGTACTCAGAACAGATCATTCAGCCATGGTGAATACTCCTGTACTCTGAGTCATTGAAGAGTCCATAAAATTTAGGAGATTCATATTTACTTACTTGAAAAGAAAAAAAAAGAATTAGTGCAAGCATTTGCTCTTGCACCATACTGTCTATTTTTGGGCAACCAGACAAGAGAAAAAATGGAATTGCAGTTGGGATAGTTCTAAGAAATTTGCATCTATATTTCCAATGCTGTGACCTAAAGTTTTTCCCTAGAAACAGGAAATAAAACACAGATTGACAAACTTTCTACTGTGCCTACATTGGTACTGTTGCTCATTACACTCCCTGGGGTGAAAGGCTTTTACTAGAAGTGTGTTAAGTAGCTTGAGAAATTAATTTTCCTATAATAGAGACATCTTTAAAAGCATGATCTTGCTGTGCAGTAAATCAATTCATGCGACAGATTTGTTCTTTTATTGGGAATTTTCTCAAGGGATTTTAAGAAAGAAAAAAACAGTTGAGATAAATTAAGAATTGGCTGAAATACCAGAAGCAAACAAACAAACAAATAAAGAATCTCCTACAAAAAAAAACCCGAACAAACAAAGCAAAAGGACCAACCAAACAAAAACACCCCAATTCTGAAGCTACTCTAGAAGATCAAAAAGCTTGTTAAACTTCTTGGCAGAGTAATTAATTTATCTTCACTGTCAGTTGAACTGGCAATATCAGCCTTTATTTCTATCTTTGTCTTTTTTAACTTGCGGGTGATTCCTGATTTCAGAAGGACAGTAAAAAAAGGATGGAATACATCAGAACAAAAGGTATTTTAGGTATTTTCAGAATGTTTCTAATCCACTAGAGCTTAGGAAACCTGGAGATCTCTTCATCAAGTTTCAGCTATGTGTGACCAGTCAGTGAAAATTTTACATGAATCATTGTTATGAGAGCTTGATATTTAGAAGCCCAAATCTTTTTTCTCCACTTCTGCTACATCTTTTCCAGATAATGTCATGCAGGTTGTTTAATTTATCTTTGCTTTTGCTTCTTCATTCTTCATTCCCTTCTAAGCTCTCATCTGAGATGTCTGGCCTCATCTCAGATAAGAAGGAGGGTGTGCCTTTCATTAATATTGACTGGGTTTTGTGCATATGTTTGTGGATATGTTAAAGAAAGGATTTCTTTTTATGCAGAGAACATCTTTATTTCATACAGAAATACTCCAGAAGAGAGAAAACTCTCTGAATAGCCCTGTGGATAAAGTGGAATGAGAAAAGCAAGCAACAGAACCATGATTGGTAACATAGAAATACAATGCCTAGAATATATTGAAAAGTCTTAAAGTTTGACATAAAAATATTTCTGCAAAAAGAAACAATTAAATCTTTTCATATCCGTTGAAGGCAGGATGCAAACTATTGGCAGAGCAGGAGATTAAATTCAATGTTTAGAAAGGAAAGCACTGAAATAAATTAATACAATAGTCAAGGAATCTTCCTGCTTCTAAAAGGAGATGGTTGAGTTTTAGTTATATTCACTTTGATTGCTGGTTAAAAGATATGTCCATATTGTTTTTCATTTTAGGACTCCAATATTATCAAAATTGGACATTTAACTTTGTTTTGGAAAGACAGTAAAACACAGTGTATTTTGGGTAAAAATTGAACCAATACAGATCCCATTCAGAACAAGAGACTAGTTTTCTGAATGCATCTTGAAGGATGTATTTTTTTATAACTAAACATTTTCACTTCAAAACCAAGCTTTGGAGTTGCACCATAGCTACTTAACAAAACAGACTCACTAGATTGGAGTTTTTCTTGGCACAGAGCTGCATGCAATTAAGAGTTCCACTAGCTGGGTTGTTCCTGCCTGCAAAAATGAATAGTTTCTGTATGAGTTTTAAAAAAAAAAAAAAAAAAAAAAACTAAAATAGAAAAAAAAGAACTTACTCAGCAGTTGAAATATACAATAAAAATGTCACTGCTATCTTTGCTTTAATTATGGAGCTCACATTGTGATTATATTCTATACCAGTTTGTCAGAAAATGAGACTGTAACCATTATTGTTAAGCACTGTAACATCTCTTCTCTTCACTGAGTTTGTGTGCCCTCATTTTTATTCAGTCATATTCAAACCACATCCTTTTCTCACAGGTTTGCAATAACTAGGACATTTTTCTAGCTCATTCTGCCTGTTATAAATGAATAGCCCGGAAAATTTCCCTCTCACTCCCATGTTTAAAGGCACAGATGAAGGACAAAAAAAAAAATTCTCTTCTGCCATTGTGCAGGAGGCCTTCTACTGTCACAGGGGATCTCAATGGCATATTCTTTGCTTGAGCATGAACCTGATCTGGGAGAGAATAGTGAGATTGTGGCACATCACCACAAAGACATGGAAAGTGAGGAGAGACATGAAATGTGGCTTGGAGAAAGCAATGCTGCCCCTTGGTGTTCTAGTGATAAGGGAGCCAGAAAACATGTAGTCATCATGGTCTGAAAGAGCTCCTCTTCTGATCCAAGAAGCTCAGATCTCAACTGGGCAATCAAGAGAGGTCTATAAACTGAGTTCCACTAGTAGGACCATCCCAGGAAGAACCAAAATCACCTGAAATAAAAAGGTACATTTTTAATGCAAGTTTTAAGTTTTTCGTTTTGTTTTGTTTTGTTTTTTCCTTCAGAACCCATGTAGAATTTCACCATTTGTTACTGTTGATGTCAAACAACTTTTGCTCTAGCTGGTGGGATATCTTTCTGACTATCTCTCTCTCTCTCTCTCTCTCTCTCTCTCTCTCTCTCTATCTATCTATACAAAAAGAGCAAAACCCCAACACCAGTGAATGCTTTCTAGAAGGTCAATTCATTCCACATCCAACTCTTGCCTGGATCACAGGCAGCTGCTTCTGAAAATGTCACAAGACTTCAATCCACCTGATCTTGTCAGCAGAGAGCAGATAACACAGGTCATGTCTTGCTTTTGCCATGCTTGGTGTTACTACTGAGAAATGCTTTCTGAACAGCTGTAGTTAGAAAATATTTCTACTGATTTCCCCTGCTTTTCTTCCAGACAATGGAGTTAAAACAAGGCCTAAATACTTCTCCAAAAATCATGCCTGTTTTGTTGATTTTGTTTTTCGAAAAAAAGTGGAATTAATCCCTAAATTTTAATAGACTTGAAACATCATGTTTTGACAATTTCAAAAACGTGATTTATTTTTCATTTCTCAGGTGCTTTGTTTTGACTGTTTATGTATGACATACTAAAATACAATATATCAAAACAAATAGAAACATTTCAGCCCAACAAAAACAAAACTGTTGTCCTCCCCTGAACATTTTGTTGGTAGAAATATGAAAGTGTATTGCTTTGTTTCAATTCAGATGAAGTCAGACTTGGAAATGATGAAATTCTCTGTCAATATATATACTTATAATCTGGTCATTTATATTTTTTATCACAAACTGGCAAATACTTCTGACTGTGTATGTTAGTTTTATTTCTATAAAATTGTTAAAAAATATATATATTTTTAAAGTTGAAATAAATATGAAGTCATAATAAATTAATAGTGGTTAATTAAATAAAAAAAACAAACAAAAAAAACCCCTCCAAACACTCTTGTTTTTCCAAGTACTTCAAAGAACTCTAAAAAGGCATTTAAAGGTTTTCAGTACTTATAGTAAACCAAATTACAAATTGATTGCTTCTTTCATAAAGGGAGTTAGAAAAAATTTAGAAATATTTGATCTTAAAAATTTTGGACAGGTATTTCCTCTTCCAGAATGAGAATAAAGGCATCAGTGTGAGTATCATATTTCTAAATATCTCTTCCTGAAGCCCTTTGAATAATAATCATGCTTTCTTGATTATGCAGTACCTGTCTATTTATCTTGACATTGAAAGAAACCAATTTTAGAATATACAGTCCTCAGCTGATGGGCTTTTCCCTGCAGATGAAGGATATGCAAGTTTGAAACCAATATGAGTCAGAAAAGCATTAAATCCAAGAAAACACATGTGATTTAAATATTATTAGTTTATAGAATGCAAGATGCAACCTTATTTTTCTGATATTTGTGGCTGGTGGCTATGATGTCTTGTGATTCTGCCTTGAAAAGTAGGAAAATATTTGAAATTTTCATATCTTCTCACTGCCTTCAAAATTTCCTAGTTTTATCTTCAATTTAGAATAATTACTATACTTAATGAGAGTAGGTTTAGATTAGATACTAGAAAGAAACTCTGCCCTGTGGAGTGAGTCAGTGAGGCACTAGAACAGGCTGCCCAGAGATGCTGTGGATACCCCATCCCTGGAAGCGTTCAAGGTCTGAGCAATCTGGTCTAGTGGAAAGCATCCCTGCCCATGACAGGGGGTTGGAACTAGAGGGTGTTTAAGGTCCCTTCCAACACAAAGCACTCTATGAGTCTATGATTCTGTGATGTTCTTTGTATTGCAATCAATGTAATATAAAGACATTTCTATGGCTATTACTTTCTTTTCTTTCTAGCTTTGTTAACCTACTGCTGACGCCAGTCTTCAAGTTACATGAAGTAGGTGTAAATATATATGTGCTCCAGGAAACTGAGTTGCATGCTCTTGGGTCCATCTCACCTATCTGTATCTGGGATACATTTACAACATCCTCTCCCTTCGGACACATCATCCTGGCTTCTTTTTTACTCCACAGAGGGTGTTAGGAGCTGTCAGGATGCAATTTATACAGTCTGTTTTACATATCTATTTTGAGGTGGGAAGAATCATCCTTTTGATGATAAAGAGACTCTTAGGCAACTAGATCAGAGGATATCTGTACTCATCCAAATCAATGTTTCCCATAGGGTCTGACTAGAGTTCAGACGTAGGCACATATTATCCAGATTAAGAGGCCAGTTCCTCCTTTTCTGACCACTAGACATTCATTAATGTCCCTTTTCCCGGCAAAACTTCTCATCTGTGCTCCCTAGCCTGTTCAATCCAAAATGAAGTAGTTTAACTTAAACAATACAAATAGTAGGTCTGTGCTAATGTATTTCTTTTTGACTGAAGTGTGTCATAGAGCAGTCATGAAAATACCTCAGTTCATCAAAACTCCCATCTAGATGGTAAATGGAACTTTCAATTAAATGGAAAATTTCAAAGGACCATTTTATCTTTTGATTATACATTCATCCAAAAATATTTCTTTTAATGACTTTTTCAACAAAACATAACTTTCTCTAGAGAAAACGGCACTGTACATTTTATTTTCTGTCTTCACTTTCCTTTTCTGCTAATTGTCCTAATAAGATTTAAATAATCTAAACAACAGATCTCAAAATACTTCCATGGCCAGTTGTCTAGGACTCTCTGAACAATTCTCCCAGAAAAACATCCAGAAAATACCTTGTCTTGGTTTCTTCAAACTATTGTTGTTTCTCATAGTTTGTATCATTCTATAAAGTTTCTTCTTTCTATTTATATTAGCATCTCTTAAATACAGTGGGAAAAATACCAAAGCAACAGCTCCCATTAAAAGTTGGATTGGGTTTTTTGTTTGCTCATTTATTGGTTTGGGGGTTTGGTTGGTTGGTTGGTTTTAATTATTATTTCTTTTGGGTTTGGTTTTATATTTTGTTTTGTTTTCTATTTTGTGGGGTTTTGTGATTTTTTTTTTTTTGAAGGGCACAAATATATGTTTTTCTATTGGAAAAATGTGCTGTCAAGTGGAAGTTTCTGTTTAAATAATGAATTTATTCAATTTTTCCTGACTTTTCTATATATATAAGAATTACCTCAATTTATCCTCCGAGACTTTTGGGAGCTTCTACATGTTGAAACAATGAAGAGGCAAATACCGGGATTTGTCTATACTTACTTTAAGGTACTCTAAATCCAACGACTGCTGTACAGTTATTTCCCATCTCTATTGTCTTTAAGGTCTTATCTTAGACCAAAAATGTAGAAAATGGAGACACAATACTCAAAACTAAGGTAAGATAACTTTGATTGGCCTCAATCCATCCAGAACTAGCAGATGAAGAGAATGAATGAAACAGGAGGCAACCTAGTCTTGTCTCCTGGAGCTCCCAAGGAATTTCTCTAAACTAGATTAAGAAAACAAGGGTCTGGATTTTGCAATCTAACAGCTGCTCCTTCTCACAGCATCTCAGACATCCAATAGCACCTTTAGTTACATTATAAACCTGTATTAGAGTAGCTGGATTATCCCTCGATTCACCTTACTCTAAGATACACATATAAAATTGATCAGCTCCATTTTCCTGTGCAGTTACATCTTTTTATATCCATTGGCTCTTGGGCAACCTTTGAGTCTGTAGCAGAGAACTAGGAACATACATTTTACATTTCCAAAGCTGGGCAATATTAATTGTAGCTCTGGCTTCTCTCTTCTACTTTGGGAAAGTTTTTTCTATCAAGACTACATACCTTTGCAAGGTACCGACTCACAATTCATATGGGCTTGTAAAAAGAGGTCAGAGGAAAGATATGCCTTCCAGGTACGCTGTAAAGACCAAGGGGACACAGTTTTGCTGCTTGGCCAAGCCAAGAAGAGATGAGGAGCACCAGGGCAGGGGAAGCTAAGCACAACAGAGAGGAGACTGTTGCTGTTCTCTTGGCCTCTGACATCTCTGGAGCTGGGCTGAGGAATTGCTGTGGGTTTTGGTTAAGACAGGCCTGAGGGGAAAAAAGAGGTGCAGCAGAATGATGTCACCTGTGACTCTACAAGTGCAAGTTGATTTGTACAGAATGGGTTTCCATTTCTTGTTACACAGGGCTCAGGAATCAGTATTCTGACTCAGAATCAAGAATTTTTCCTCAGACTCCTTGATTTGGAGAATTTACCAGCTGTATTATAGAAGCAGCTTTGTGTTTGTGAGCTCAACATTGAAATCAAACTAAATCTAAATATCTGCCATAGACTTTTATTTGACACCACAAACCTCTGATTGGCTTTTCCTCATGAAATTTCAAGTGCATTCAAACATAAAATAAAGAATCTCAAAAGGTTTTACCACTCCACCTGAAATCACAGGGGTTGGTACTAATGTAAAAGTCGCAGCTTTTCTCCCAAAATGTCCCAAGAAATTGGTATGTAAGGGTCGAGTTTCAATGTAGCTCTCTTTTTGACCCTGAATTTAGTGCTGACATGTATGGCACTGTTTATTAATAAAACAATAGTCCAATGGTAAACAAGTTTAATACCAGGCATGAATGTTTGATATTCTGTCTAAAATGAAAAAATATGTATTCTATAATGAATACTTAATTAGGACTGTGATCTGAATACAAGGACCAGAGACCCTACCGCTGTGCAGACAAACCAGAGTGAAATGAATTACTGTCATGCAGGGGGTGATATTAATGGTGTCCAGCTTTATAAATGAATCCAATTTTAAGCCACTTTAGTTGCTATCATACTGAGAGAGAGTGCAACACGCCTAACATATCATTTCTGTACTGGTAAATGCTAACATTTAAGCCTTAAACAATTTTAACTTGCAGATGTCTTCCTGCATTTAATATTTCTAATTAGCTGTTGCTACAGCCAGACAACATTAAAAATAAATAAAATTAAAATCTTTACTCCTTATTTTTACTTTTTTTAAGCCCTACATGGGCATTGATCTGAACTCTGATTTTCCAAACAGCTGAAATTCTGACCAATGCTTGGCATAAGCTCTGGTTATTTGACCACTTTTAATTTATCACAGTGTAGTTTTGTTTAACTGATGGTGTGTGCTGTGCAGGTTGTATCACACAATTGGTTTTTCAGCTGACAGTTAGTGACCCTCAGTAGGAATCTGCGCTTACTACTTCCCTTGCAGAAATTTTAATATTCCCATTTGAGGGAGCAGTCATGCAAAGTGTCATCCCCGTGAAAAGTTAAGTCATGTGAGCATTTCTTCAGTGATCATCAAAGGATTACATGAATGTGCAAGCATTTGCTGGATTAAAATATATCATCAGGGTTTGGGGTTTAAATGTGTATCCTAATGTCTGACTCATTTAAATCTTCCAGATTGTAGACATTATTTTCACTTGTAAAACAGGTTTTCTCACTTACATAACTGGCATTTCTCTCTCCCCTTGCCAGCAAACACCCAGATAAATATATTACAAAAAGGCAATGTCAGTTTGCAGCCAGCTCGAAAGCAAAATTCTTTGGGAATGGTGAGCAGCTCAGATGGCTGGTAGCAGTGCAGCTGAAACCATTCCCATTACAGCACAGATCAAACAGGAGAGCCAAGCAAGGGCATGTATTTTAAAGACTTGAGATGAGCTATTTAGGGGTACACAGTGTAGGTGTTCCTCTGTTCCCCATGAGGTCAGTGTGAATTTCACTGCTGACTCCCAAAAAAAGCAGTTTTAATACAAAACTAATAGTTTCTAAAATCTGGTTTTAAGTCTGTCTCAGTCTCTGGCTGCTTTTTATTGCAAATGCTGATGTTTAAGTAGTCACACATAGCAAGGAGGAGTGGAAGTTTTTTCAGCCGTGTTGAAGGACAAGCCCTGAGCTCATAGACTTACCACCAAAAAAAAATTACATTGCTTATTTTTGTTTTGCCAGAAATATTCCATTTTAAAAGGTAAATGACAGGGTAAAAGAAAGAGAATAAGGCTTTCCAGTATTTTCTTTTCCAATATAAATAATTTTGTTACGTGGATGAAAATTTCTTGGGAATTTTAGAACTATGACTAAAATAATTCTGATTTTTAACACTTTCCAGCTTTTTGTCTCTCCACAAAAGTTTTGACAAATAAAAAGAAGTGGAGAGGTTTTTTGCCATTAGTTCTGCCTGTGAAAAAATATCACACAGACTGAAAAGAACCTAATTTGTCTCAGTGAAACAAATGAAAAAAAGTCATTCCTATGAGCACTTGGTGTTTCTCTCATCTGATTAGTAATAGGAAAAGGAGTTTAATACTTCTAGGTCAAGGATTTGAATTGAGGTTAGTTAAGTAGTGTATGTTAGACAGAAGTTCATTATTATTTTTTGTTATTAATTATGGTTTTTGGTTGACTTATCTGAAATGATTAAGAGCTATATTCAGAGTCTAAATTCCACCTTTGGTCCTGTGTATAACTTCTTCCAGCTGCCTCTTTCAGATGTTCCCTGTCACTGAGGCTTGAGTGAAACTTTAGATACTACAATATAATTCTTTCAAAGGAGACTATAGGAGTTGAGTGCCTAAATTCCACTGGAGTTTAAAGAGAAGAATGATTGAAGCTTAAGATTTCATGAGTCTCATATTTCTGCCTCAAAGAAATTCTGTATAAATTCTCATAAATCACTCAGGTTACTCTTATACATTAGAATAACTGCGTGTGCTAAAGTTGAATAAACGTGAGTTTAAATACATTAACAATGTTGAAATATTTAATTACCATTGTATGAGTAAACTGAAAACAGGAATAACATTTTTTTTATCTGAATATTGTTAGATAACTCTTAAAAAACAAATAGAAGTAAGATTCATTTCATACAAATGTAGCCACCGAGAATTTGGACACCTAAACTGAGCAGTTTGACTTGGCTCACTCAGTGCTGAGTGGAGAGAGACAGACGTCTCCAGGGAGTGATTCATCCTGTCTGCCTTATGTCCTATTCTTAGGATTAGTGTCTACATCTCCATATTAACTACAGAAAATGTGTATCAGAGATAAGAAAACTTTTAGAATGTTAAAATTAGTTAAGCTCACTATGCCCATTCCCATAATCTCTTTCTCCAAGAATTTCTGAGGACTAGAGGGAAAAGAAATAGTTCCACTCCATAATCTTTATCACTCTTCAAAAAGTGAACTCTGATGTGCTAGATAAACAGGGAAAATTAGCACTTTCACTTGTTTATTTTGTACCAGTGTGACTGATAAAGAAGAAGCATCTTCCAAAAGAAGAAAATGCATTTTTCTCGAAGCCATAATAAAAAATACAGGACTATCACACAGTATCTGGGAAAATCACACAGAGCATAGCTGTGGAACAATGACTATTTAATCCACATTTAATTTGTGTCACCATTGTATATTGATTATCCATTATCCTCATGCAAATGGCATGACTTATCCATTGAAACAGCTGTGCATTGTTTTTAATTTTAAGTGAATTCTTTTAGTGCTCCATGAAAGGTGTCAGATTAGCAGCCCCAGGGACTGAAGGCCTCTGTTTACCCACAGAGCATATTCGAGTGATAATGATGGATCCACTCAAGCAGCTGCCTCAGACATTACTTATCTTGAGGGTTTGTTCCACTGCTTATAGGGCCAAAACATCCCCTGTGCAGATGAATAACAAATAGACTCTGGGCCCATAGACAGAGAATGAGTCTGTTTAAATCCCAGTCTTCTGTAATAGTAAGTTCCTGTGAACTTAGGGAAACTGGGGACAGTTTTATGTAATGTAGGTGCCTTAGAAAGAGTATAAGGCACACCCATGTTTTAAATATTCCTTGCAGTTCTTACAGATTCTAAAAAAAATGTAGGAAAATGCAGCAAATAATGATCCATGTTTGTGGATGGGTATTGTACAGAAAAGGACTCAATAGTCAAAGACTGAAGCTTGAGAAAATGTTGATTTTGTCAGGTACCTCACAGAGGCCTGTAGAGTCAGGTGCAGGATGAAAAAAGGAAAGGAATCACTCTATCCTTAGTCCTTAAAACCCAGAAATCAGGGTGTATCCAAGAGTTTCTTGGACAAAGCAGTCTGAAAAAAATGAATGAAATTTTCATGCAGCACACAATTAAATGGAGTTTCTCATCACCGCAGGATGTTTCTGAGGTTTCAAGAGGATTTAAAAAGGAGTAGAAAAGTCCAGAGGAAACTGGGCCATGGAAAGTTATTCAATACTGTGGAATGGATGGTAGTTTCCCCTAAGTGCTAGCATCAAGAGCTACCAGGGCTTGGGAGGATGTACCTGCAAGAAATCACTCTGTAGTAGTTTCATCCATCTTATTATTTCACTAAATGTCTTCGACTGCTCTCTTTAGGAGAGAGGATATTCTTTTGGAGGATTCTGCTGTAAGGAACCTTTGATCTCAGAAATCACTGCCTCATTTGTGGTGAAATCACTTTTTTATCCTGGTACAAAATTATAGATTTTATTTCCATGTCCTGACTCTTCTTCTAGATTTTCCTTCTTCACATAAATGAATTTAATCATTGGAATAAAATGACTTCACGGTCATTACAGTCCATTAAAAAGATACTGAAAAGGAGATGGAAAGAGACAAAACTCTATTTTGTGCATCAGCACTATTTTGGGAATGAAAAAGTAAGATGTAGGAAGAAATTATTCTGGGAGGTTGCTTACTCCTCTGCTCTATAGTCATGTGTCAGTGTATGTTCACCTCCCATTCTGTTTTTGCTAGGATTCACAGCTTTTGGTGGGGTTGGTGAGATAAGTCACCTTCAAATTTCTGTAATTACCTTTGGAAAAACATTTCCGATTGCAGCATAAGTTATATTAGTCAATGCATTGAGAATGCAGGTTTGAAAGGAAGTGTGGATTAGGAATTTGACTCCAAAGTAGGTGCTGAGAAGAAGACTCTGGTGATATTTGGAAAAAGCAGGTACAGACATACTGTGTTTAGTATGACAGTTTTCCTGTTCACTATTTTAAAGAAATCAGTGTCTATATGTAACTATGTATTTGGTTTGGGGGGGAAAATAGAAATAGGAAGCAGATGTAATAAGGAAAGCATATGAGGGACTTTCGCATCATCAACCCACTTATGTTTAATCTCAAGTCCTTTCCAAACTAAGGGATTGCCTAAGGAGATAATAGGTTCTCCTTTTCAGGCAATGAGAACAACAAGAGAGGGAATAGACTGTCTCCATAACTCTGCACATAATCAGCAGCATTCCTGACATGTTTCCAGGACATCAGAAGCAGCAGAATTCCAGGCGGGCTGCCTGAAGAGACCCTTGATATTTTCTCCTGTTTTGTACCCTGTATACATCAATACCTTTTTGATTACAAATTATGTTTTCCAGCCCCACAAAATCCTCATCTTAATTATTGACTTTCTGTCCTTATTAAGTGGCTTTCTTGAGTGGTTAAAAAAGAAAAAAAGGAGGATTAAAGGACATTAATATAGGCTAATCATGCATTCTGCTGTGTTTGGGTCACTGACCGTCTAGCTACAGTTCACATTTAAAGATATGAACAGTATAGAAGGCATAATATATTATAGTGTAGAAATCTAGAATACATACATGTAATACATCATCCCACTATAGAGCAATATTTCCTATTCATGTCAGGAACTATCTTTTATGTCGCAAAACAGAACAGGGAATTTTAACTGCAAGCAAAGCAGGTAGGTGAGAAAAGCAGCAGATTGATAAAGGCAACAAGCTCATGGCCTTGAACAAGACAAACAGAGACAAAGAATATTCTTTTACTGACTTAGTGACCTATGTCAAGGAGTTAGCTCTGGTCCCTGGCCAGCTGAGGTGGACTAACTCATGTTTTCACTGTCTCTAGACACTGGTCTATAAAGTAAATTGTCCCCACTCTCTGTTTGTGCAGGTTTTGGTTTTGTTGGTTTTTAGAGGTTTGTTTTGTTGTTTGTTTTGGTTTTTTTTTTACTAGACAGCAGAGCTAGGTGCCTCACTGTTCGCTGAACTCTTGAAAAAAAAAGTAGTGCATGCATGGGGCAGGAGCCCTGGAGAAGAATATGGATCAAAGTGTAGTTGTCTGTTCGAGATCCACTTGAACTCTGTGCTCAGCAGTAGAGCTTCTTCAACGCATGTCCTGATAAAGGTACGCATGATGTCTTGTCTGAATGAGCTACCTAACCCTAGGACACTGCTTTCTGCAAATACATATATCCTTTTGCTGGAGGACGGATAATGGAGACAGCATCATCTCTGCATGTTGAGGTTGCCAGATCTGCCCTTCATTTGCCCTCCTTTTCATCAAAAGCACTGTACTGTTGTGTGTTAGCAGGAACAGGGGCTAAAGTGGAGGTAGAGTGGGACTGGAGATTAAAATAGCACCTCTAAGGAAAGATGCGACTCTACGTGGAAAGTTCACTCAGCCCTGGAGACTCACCTGCCTGAGAGAGACTGTCCTTGGGGAAGTGAAAAAAAAATCCCATGGGAGATGTGAGCTCCCTCCATCCCATCCTCTCACCTACACTCTGTGTTCAGGAGGCAGGAAATGAAGGACATGATTCTCCTCCCTCTGCCTTCCTGCACTGCAGTTCTTTCTCACGCTGCCTCCAGAAACCCTTTCTTCTTTCGCACAGAGACCTCAGGCTGCTCTGTCCCAATTCATCATGGTTCGCACTGTTGGAACTGCTTACACACTTTTTTTTCTGCTAGCATAGACCAGACAGGGGCATTTGACCCACTCTGCTTTAGTCAACTAATGGTAAGAATTAAGTATCTACTAAGGTTGTATCTGAAGGACACATTACTCTGTCTAGCCATTACTTGTGCTCTTTCAAATAAATTACAGCTATTGTTAAGCAAGGAAGTAAAAGCAAGAGAATAGTGTCTTAGCATTTGTTTCTTTATGTACTTATGATTTGTGGGCACAGAAAAAGCAGAAGTTTGTCAGGACACTTCTTGACAAGACCCCTTACCTAGGATGTAGGTAACTAGGTAATTTAAATAATTAAATGTTATCTTTCCCAGCAGATTTTACAAAATCATCCCTCTCAACCCACATTTTAATCTGCAATTAAAAAAAAAAAAAGAAAGAAAAAAGAAAAAAAGGAAAAAAAGAAAAATCACAACAGCAAACCCAAACAGAAAAACTCAAATGCCCTCCAAAAATTAATGAACCATTGCAAATGACCTTGTTTGCCTTTAAAATATGCTAAGGTATTTTTGAGATTGTTGGTTATAACCCTTTTTCTGTTGAATGGATAGTCAGATAAGACATTCTTGACTGAAGCATACTGTGAATCTGGGAAGGTCACCTTACACGTTCTTGCCATTGCTGTTATAGATTCATAGATTTTAAGTCCAAAAGGGACCTTGTGTAACTCCTCCTGCATAACGCAGGTCAGATAACTTTGCTTGATAATTCTGCATCAAATCAAATTTAAAGCATACCAAGGAATGCAGATATTACTTTAGTTTGCACTCTGTAATCTCCCTCAACACTACACACATACGTGTGTGTCACTCTCCCTTTCGCAAGACTTCCTTAGATCATACAGGTTTCAGAATAACTGCCTATTATAACTCTGAGCAAAAAAGCAGTAAAGAGAAAAAATATGATAGTTAACAGCAGCTGGTCTGAGAGTAAAACAGAAGAACAGAGGCTGTAGGTCACAGAATAGATGTGACAGAGAACAGAAAGTAATGAGCAAGCTCCTGTATTTCCAAGACCTCCATTCAAATTAACGCTTACTATACCAGCAGGTCATAGATGAAAATGAGTTGGGTGGTTCCGCCTCGTCCTGGTCTACAGTGAGCATTTGTCAATATCACCAGGTATTCCCGAATATCAGGACACATTTAGTCCATCAAGTCCTTTAGGTGCACTTGAGTAGCAGGAAAGCTTTTGGAGTCAGAAACTATATAAGCAACAAGTTCATGCTGTGGGATAGATCAATTTTTGGTGAGGCTGTCCCAGCTTTTCTATGTTGGATTAACAGAGTTGCCCCAGAGTCTGTATTTTGTTGTTGTTAATCTAAGCATCAATGAATTTTTGGCAGAAAACTTCCTCACTTTTTCACATTTTTCACAATCATCTGGTGAAAGCTGACACCCTATATATATATTTATTAACTTATTTCTTTATTTGACTAAATAGGACAAATAAAACCCGCTGCTGTTCTCATTTAATTTGCTAAGAATTGCACCACAGACACATGCACATGCAATATAGAACTTTCAGGAGGGAGAGAGGGATTCTATTTTCCTCATCCCTTTACTCCTCTAAGATCTCAAAGATGAACTTTTTGTGTGGCTAATGAGCTTGTCAAAACAGAATATCTAAGTACAGAGCCTTACTACTGCATGACTGCTGCACTGGTATGCCCTGAGGTTAAACATTTTTCTCTACTGGCCCCAGGGCATTTTTCGGCCCCTAATTTTTAACTAGAAATGGTATGAAATTCTCTTTTTCCCTAACATATAACTAACTCAAAATCACATAAGAAATTAACTAACCATAGTCACTGAAGTGCCTTTCTGATCAAGTCTCTTTTGAATATTCTAACCCAGGTTATTTACTGAAGCATGCTAAGGAAAAGACTTATTCGGTCCCTTGGAAATTGTCCATGGTTCATTTTTATGCAAAGAAGACCTCATCTTCTTTAAATAAGAAAAATTAATTACTAATGAGCATTAAAAAAAGTGAGAAAAATCATTCAGCTTTAGTAACACATCACTGCATCAACTTTGTCTGAGAATTACAAGTAATTTTCATCAAAGCTTATGCCAACTTTTGATGCTCTTTCTTGATGGTGGGATAGAACTGTGGTGTTACTGCAGAATAATAATAACAATAGTAGTAATTTGTGTTGTACCACCTTTTGTTAATGCCTTTAGAAACATTATCTAAGACTTACAATATTCCAGAAGTTAAGTAATCATTGTGGTTTATATATTTTTCTTTAGAACTGAAACTGGTTTATTGCTTTGCAAAAGCACAAATTTCTCAATCCCTTTTTCAGTTTCACTACCAGAGGTTCTGCCATTTCTTTTAGGAAACTACTGTGAAGAGAAAATTATTTACACTGACTATTGTATGTAGCTAATTTAAAGGTAGGTCTATACCTGATAATTTTAAGTACCTTTGAAGGAAAATTGAAGATAATTTAGCCATCACAGCTCTTTCTTTCATTTCTCCAGGTAAGTCTGGTGAATACTGTCCTCTCTGCTCACACCAGTAAATTAGAAGATTTGCCTGGACACTATAAAAGCATCATCTGTACTTCTCAAGAGTTGGACTCATCCACGTAGGACATTGCCTGAGGTCTACTGTCATTCTTTCATGAATCTCTGCCTAAATATATTTTAATACAACAACTGCAATGTCAGAGATCAGTGTTGGAGATCATTTAATTTACTGGTGTGGATGGACCTGTGGAGTCCTAGCTTATATTGTATGAATATAATGCTAAATTCACTAAAAATTGGCAACCTCATGCATAGAAAATATGGTCTTAAACACAGAGAATTTAAACAAAATTTGGAGTAGATGTGATCTAAAACCTCTTTGGTGGTGAGGAACTTGGACTGTGTCAGCTGAAACTGACTCCTATATATTTTCTTCTTTACCATCTCTGACAGCAGTAACAGAGGAAGTGTTTTAGCATTGTGCTGGTTCTTGAGGATGAGATCCTAAAACATGCAGCTGGAGATGAGATCAAAGATTGATGGAGTCCTGGTGGCAGCAGGCGAGACAGTGAACAGCTGGGATCACACTGCAAGGCATAGGAATATGTGCATTTTATGGAGCAGTCTTTAGCTCCCTGGAGAATCTGTTCATAAAGATTTTGGAAGTGAATGGAGTCATTGCACCGTACTTCATGACTTCCCTTTGGATAGGCTTGGACCTTTTGGGAAATTACTCTGTTCTTGCTGCCTGACTTTGTCTATTAAGACTGTGAAAGGACCAGTCTAATAAAGCTAATATGGGTCACCTGAGTAGTCTCTCATTTGATTAATATGTAACTTAAAAGAGGGTGACTTTCATCAGTATTATCTGGCCTACTGGACCAGATAATAATGATGGAAGTAACCCACATTTTCAAATCTGAATGGAAATAAAATTAGTGTTACACAAGGATTCCATTCTGAATGAGAGTTAGCTGGTTATTCTTAGATTTTGGCAGGTTCCACGTGGACTATCAAACTTTGAGTTGACTTTAGTCAGCTCCCTGGCTTTTAAAGCTGTGCTCAGATAATACTGACTGACACAGCCTTACTCAATGTTTCAAAAATGAGTTGTTTCTGCTTTACATTCTCCTTCTATCATCCCATTCCTTTCGTTCTCCTTGTGTCATCTGTAGTGCTTACCTAACTATCTATTCAATAACCAAGTTCAGAATACTAATTCTACAGAAAATCACCCAGCTATCAACAGCAATTCCAATACGAGAAATTGAACCAACGGGTCAAAAACAGTACGTCCAGAGAAACACTGTGTGGAAGGAGAAGGAAGTGTAACATGATCCCCTTTGGAGGTCTCAAATCTTTCATTCAGTAGCACCTGAATGGCCTGAATAACTCACAGTTTACAACTGGCCCAGAATTTCCAGCTTGAGTGTGTTAGTAGACAAAATCATTTTCCGACTGTTCTTGCCTGTGCTTAGGACTTCTGTGTGAAGACACATCTTCAGTGTTCTGACCTCTACGAACTTGCTCGGGTTCTATCTCCTCCTGCTGTGGCTGTCCCATATGCTAACCTTTTAGTATGAGCTTCTCTGATCCCTAAATTCCATTTAATCATATTCATGTCCACTTCCTTGGATCAGCGCATCTTCGTTCTTGAATCCATATCTAACAGGACATTCATGAGGAAAAATGAAGTCACAGGAGAATAGTTCATATTTATTGTCTTCTGAGAAAGAGACTCATGGTGTCCATAACAGCAGTTTAAAATTAAATGTTACTATCAGACTAGTCAGTGCTGCAATTCAGATTTCTCCATAACTTTCAGAGGTCTGTTTTGGCCAAAATCATGTATTTCTGATAAGAACTTGAGAACAAAACTGCCATCTCAATAGAAGTGGCAAAGGAATATATTAATCTACTAACAGAGTAAAAAAAAAGTGTCAGTGTGCCCTCAGGACTGGTAGAAATGTGGAAAGGTGCAATAACCAGTGGACTTTTTTTATTCTTTAGAAGGCATCTAGATAGACAGTTTTGTGGGGTGGGATTTCTTCAGTTTAAATGATTATCATTTCCTGCACTTGAGCCAAGTAACTGATTAGATATACTACCTCATCCATCCTGTTGTAATCGTGATCTTTTATGTTATTCCCACTCATTAGTAAAGAATTTAATCACTCTTTGTCCCCCTCTGATAAATCTATGCAAAGCAGGATGAAAAAAAATGTGAAAATATAAAAGAAAAAAAAAATAGGAAGACTTTTTTTTTCCCCCACAACTCACAACCTTCTAGTCCAGAAAAGCAAAAAGGAAAGCATTTGTATTTTGGTGGGTCAAAATCTGAAAGCAATTGAAAAAAAAAGTTATGCTGAGTGCTGGTAGAGCAAAGTGATAGAAAAAGTGAAAGGGGGGTTGGAAAGAATAGACTCAGCAACAGGAAAATTTTAGAACACCTGTTTAAAAATTCTAGTTGAATTATGAGCTCTGGGTGTCCCAGTTCCTTCACTAAAGTTATTGCAGTCAGGAATACTATCCTTTAAAATTAAATATTGGTAAATCTAATTGTGTCCTGTGAAGTGGAACCTAGAATTACTGTATCTTAAAGCCGTGAAGCACAGTAGGAGGAGAGGGAAGAATTGGATCCGTAGCCTATAAACAAAGCTCTTTTGAGACTCTGAAGGAGCCTTTAAGACATGTCTTCTCTCAACAACCTTCTCTGTCTTGTGGCTGGTGAGGACAGTCAGAATTATGGTTCATTCCGTGTATAGCACTTTTTTCTCCTAAGTGATCCCTACAAATATTGAAGATATTTCCATCACACACATGCACACACACTCTTCGACAGCCCATCTTCTAAATCCTCATCTTCTGGGCATGTTTCTAAGAGTTGTCATGGTTTGAGATAGCCCCAAAATCCAATCCCCTAGTCTAAGCCCCCTCCCACATCTCAACCTAATGTGAGATGGGTTTTTCCAGACAAAACACACCAGACTCCAAATGGGGAAAGGGAATATACTACAATGACTATACAAATAAATACCGTATCACATTATACACACGATCACAATATCTCTACCATGACATATAGTATTTACAATGGATCAGATCTCCTCTCCCCTCCAAATAAAAGTCCAGGAGGGAAAGAAGGACAGACCCCTTCCAGTCTCTGAACAGCAGGAGCATCTTCCAAGGCAGCAGGTTTCTTCTTCTCATGCATGCAGCAGCTGTGGCTGGCTTTCTGCCAGCACTCACGAGGGAGGCCTCCAAGCTCCCTCGGCCCCCTTGACGCAGGCAAAGGGGTCTTCCGTGGGCTTCGTCACCCCAGACAAGGTCGTTTCACCACGGTCATATCACGAGACACAGGGGGTCTTCGTGACGGTCTGGTATCTCCAGGAGACTCAAGCTCCTGCAGGGCCTCTGTGCCCTGTTCTCAGGCTGCCACCGTGGCAGCAGTGCGAGGGGGGAGCCAAGGTCACCCCTCTGCATTCCATCTGGCCGTCCCAGTCCAGCTCCAGGACATCTTTGAGCTTCTTAACTCCTCTCTCTCCGGTGCTGCTGTACTCCAAGGCTCCTCTCAAATAGGAGTCCATCTATTGTTCCTTTCTCGGAGGTCTCAAAGGAGTTTTGGGGTCTGGTATTCAGTCTTATCCCAAACTCTGTAGCTCTGCTGCTGGCTCTCTCTCTTTCCAGGAGTCCTTTCTGCGATGCTGCATGTCTCTGTTGCCTCTCCGGTTCAGGTCTTATCTGTCCTGGCTCTGTGCCACTGTTTCTCTGGTCAGTGCCGGCTGCTGCTCTGCGCCCATGGAGAAAAACATCTCCCGGCATAACTACAGACGCTTAGTCCAGTCTAACACTGTTCCAAGTCTCTGTAGCCCCCAACTGGGGATGGGGGGCCCTGGAGGCCCCGAGGGGCTCCGAGCCCCTTCCTCGTGGCTCTACAACATGGCCACCTCTCCACAACAACCAAAACTACGACTCATCTCTTCCGGTGAGCTTGTGATACGTTTACATTTTTGCAGGAACGCCCATTGGGCAAAACTTCAAAACTTCCAGGGGTTTCCACCCCTTGGGGTCTACCACTTTTTTTCAGCCTCTGGGGGAAAAACCAAGGTCCAAACCACCACAGAGTGCATCACTAGACCCTTGTGCTTCAGTCCGTGCCTCAGACACCTGAAATGAGGAGAGGATGTTGAGACTTCGTGTTAGAGAAGTAAAAGTCTACACACCTGAATTATAGGATAAATACAAATCAGGTTTTTCCTTTGTTTTGGTTTGTTGGTTTTTTTCCTCAGACTAGCCTCGCTAACTAATTTTGGCTTGGTTTGATGTCTGTTCAGAATCCTCCATGTCCATTTTGTCCTATTAGCTCTATACAGTATTCAGATGGCAGTATGTTCATGGTGAATTCCACAATATTTCATTATCGTAGTGCTAAGTGTCATGACATCCATTTTGGGAGAACATCTGTATTTCACCTGTAACTTGCTCTCTATTGGTATTTAGGACCTAAAGAGCTTTTTAAAATTTGGCTTTGAATCTACAAAAGAATGTGGATATTTACTTTCTCAGTGTGGCAATATTTGCCTTTCAGACCCCTTGCCACCAAATGGAATGTGCAGTTGCAGCCTAGAGCCTGGGCTTTGTAAAATTATGAAGGAGGAACAATGTACCAAGGCAGTACATATAGAAATCATCAAAGACAATTTTATGTGCTGAGATCCACCCAAACCAGGAGAAAGGGCAAAAGGGAGAATTATTTAGTTTTGCTTTGGATTTTTTCCAAGAAACTTCTCCAGAGCCAAGGGAACCCTTACCCTTCACTGCCCATCCTGCCAAGAAAGATAAAAAAAAAAAAGGCTGCTTCCAACAGAAAAGAAAAAATTACATATTTACATGAGATTACAAAGTGTTTCTGAAGTTCATAGTAAATTTGAGGCTGTGGACGGGGGAGCCCAGGGGAAAACCTGTTACTTTATGCCCTTCCTGAAGCATAAAATTCAGCAAAAATTCAATACTGCTGTCAAATGCCAAATAGGCAGGTCGATATGTTAAACAGGAAGTAGTGACACTTCTAAAGAAATAGACCAAAGCTTACAGCCAGGCTGAGATATAAACTCTAATGATTTCACACCTTCATTCTTAGTCCACATGTTTTCTGACCAAGAAATGGAAAGTGCAGAATTTACAGCCCTCTCTGACAGGATATTCAAGGGTACAATTTGATACTGCAGTTCTTTCACTCTGTTGCAATGCTTTTTATGTTCATTTCATTCTTATTAGAGATGAATGAAAAGCTAAAACACTCACTGACACTACATCAAATATGTGAATGGGCATGACAATCGAGTTTCCTGAATTTTGAAATGAGATAAGTACATGACAAGTTCTACTTGTTCTTCTGCTAAACCAGATACTAAATACGTCCCAGTTTTTACAACATTCTTAAATTAATCTTTTCTGGCCCAAATCTGGAACTCACAAAATATCCATGACCTTGTCAGATTTCTTTTTGTTCAGGAAGAATTCAGTAGTTCTGAAAAGTTTGCTGTCTGCCGAATTAATTGAGTACTTGAAGTACAACAAAATCTGAAAGATTAAGGCAAGAATGCTTCTTCTCCTTTTTTGTTAATGCCAGTCCTATATTTTATTTATGTGTTTATATCTGCCAGAATAGTGCTTCTTCTTACTGAGTTCATACAGCAACTAGCATAGTGCTGTGGATTTAAATAGAAATTAACGACTATTTCAAAGTCCTGTACCATAAAATGAGAGCCCCCGGTGTTCTTTTAAAAGACCTTCCCAGTGTACTACTGAGCCTTGATATATATAAACAATATCAAAAAAGAGGTCCATCCCTGTCTCAAAACCTCAAGATGAGGAAGCAATCATCTGTGCGAAACCAGTTTAAAAGCAGGCATGGCTTGAAAACACAGAATTGTGTTCTGGGGTTTTACTCCTTAGCTTATCAGCTGTTGTTTGCAATAAAATTGAAAGTATATGACCCCTTCTCCTGCGTGCCATGTAGGAGGCTAATTTTTTCAAATGTGTAAAATGCTGCACTAGTCCCTTTCTTGAGATGATGCTGCCAGACTGGATTGTATCATCGCAAACGTTTGCTACACTAATAGGCCTCATAATACACTGGGAGTAGAGTGCATTGATGCAGATTAACAATATAAAAAGTTAAGCTATGTTTTATATTAGCATTATTCTTAACACTAATGTAATGCAGAACCACTAAGGCAGCATTGTTAGAGTGTTAGTACTGTAGATTGTAATGACAAAAGGAATTAGATGGGTTTCCTATGTTAAATCAATCATTAAGTGGTGGTATAATTATTTGGTGTTAGTAAAGCTCTTTTTTCCCCCATTGTAAAATTGACAGTGTACGAAAGTAATTGCACTGTTTTCATTGCAGCAGGGCTCCTTTAGATTAGAGTTTGGGAGGAAAGATGTAGCATTCCTAATCCTTTTGACATTTCAGGAGGAATGCATGAGTAATATTGCATAGCCATGTAATTAATCAGTCTGGGTATTTGTGGTCTACAAAGCATGTATTTCTACTTGCATTAAGATGGGAAGGGTGAATGGTGGGTGGGAGAGTTTCTACATTCAGCCTTTCCACTCTTTTAATTACAGTGGGACATTGTCTTCAATAATTTCCTCTGTCAACTTTATATGTGCCTTGCATGTTAAGATCATGGTTAGAATATTCTCAATTGAAATATTTCGAATTGGGATTGAGGAGCTTGCTTGTTAGTAAACCTGGGTTTTATCCTGAGTGTACCAGCCATCTCTAAGGGTTTATGGAAACTAGATTTGGGGGTTCTGCCTAGGATGCATGAATTTTCTCTGCTTTGTGGTGTCTATATTCAGTAACAACAGAAAACTGACAGTAGAGAAATACTGTGGTTTCTTTGAAGAATTACGGGTGTTAGCTGGATGTTTTGTTTCTTTCTTTTGAATTAAGATAAAACTAGTTTCTGTGAGGTTACACAAGGACATGAACATGTCCCTCTCTTCCTCCCTCCCTCTCTTCCTTCCTTCTTCCCCCATCTCATCCCTCTCTCTATGCTCCATCCCATCATCCTCTCTTCCCTTCTTACCCCTTTTTTTCCTCTCTCTTTTCTTTCTTTTCCTCTTCTCTTTCATCTCATTTTAAAATGAAAGTAAAATCCAAACTTTATTTTATCTCACAAATTAATGCTTATATTTGCTATACAGAGCAGAAACTGGATCTATTTAAATCACATTTTAGAATAATACTAACTCTTCCTGTAATGGTAGCAGCAAATACCACATATTTTTTTGTATGAAGGGGCACACAACAGTTTTCTAGGACAATGATGGGACAGAAGAGAAAGCTGGGAATGAATAAAAACTTGTGTTAATTATAGTGGGAATAAAAGAGTAACTCACACAGAGAAAAAAAAACAATAAAAAACAAACAACTTACTTTATAACCTTCTGCTTCGAAGAGAACCGATGCAAGATGTGTACTTTAAAATACTAAGGTATCATTCTGCAGAGAGAGATGTTGTCTTCCACTTAGAGAAGGCCTTGAAAACCACCCAGAGTTCTACCACATTTCAAATCTGCAAGATATGTTCTCTCTCACATGTTGAGGGAATGTCAATAATATCATCTGACTTGCTTCTTTACTGGGTTTCAATGGAATGAAGGTTACAGTATAAGGATTGAGTCCTTATAAACTTCATCAAGAGAGAACAGAATATACTACCTTTTGTGCAGTGCTAGGCATTACACAGGTTTTGACCTATTCAGTGTCTGGAAATCACAGCTATCATGAACATCAATTAAAAAGTCATAGATAAGTGAATGATTTGTGATATACTGCAGATATGAAAAATGTTGGAAAGCTCCATTTTGCATCACAGTCACTAATGAATTGAGGGATAGAGAAAAAAATAGAGAATGATCTTTTAAACAATCCTATATCTTTATAACCTGGTATATTTTAATCACTGACATATTTTCAGGGGGATATTTTAAAATGTGTGCATGAAGGTCCTTTCTGTGACATATTAAGCTCTGAACTGGACTTCCAAAACTCACATCAAGAGACTTATTAAACTTCATATAACCTTTCGTTCTGTTAAATAAATACAAAGTCTTTCTTCCTTGTACTAAGCTTAGATGGTTTTCTCTTGCTTTTATGTTTCTGTTTTCAAAATTGTTAAATGGATGCCAGTAATACTAATTTGTATGTCTGGTACACGTTGATATTTTTTGGTACATTTGCTCTAAAGATAAGCAGATGGGGGTTTATTAAATTCTATAAAACTATATGTTTTAAAGAAATAGAATATGAAGGCAGCTTGAAAAGTCGTGCTGAGCTGGCCTGCTTTTTAACTGGTTCAGAACCACAATAGACAAGTTGTTGGTAACATATTTTATGTTGTTAATTGGTTGTGGTCTCTTATGGTCCTAGTCAATAAATTAATTGAGCTGTGTCAGATGCTTTTCCTCATTTTTATTTACTTCAGAAACAAATGTAAGCCAACCTATCTATCTTCGATTCAAGTTAAGCAGCTAAATAATAGTAAAATCTGGCAGAAATTCCTTCCTATGCTGACGATAACAACAGAGAAAATTCCCCCTGGATTGACGCTAATCTTTAATTTCACAAATCAAGCCCGTAGCATGGCAGTCAAATTTGGACTGCCTCTTCATCTGTCTGCCTGTCTGTCTGTGAATTCCTTTGTTCATGTTACTATTGAGGCAGCTGATAGAGAATTGCAGTCATACTGTTTAGAAGGTGCTTCTGTTCTCTCACCTTGAGTACAACAGTGCTTCTAAGGAAGCACTTCAAGGCTTTGTGAGCTTAGGAAGAGAGGGACTGAAGGGCTCGCTGGGCAAGTAGCAACAAAAACATGCTGAAAAACAGCAGAACCCATTGTGGTGGTTCCTTGCTTTAGCACCTCTGAGTGAGTGTTGAGGGTGTTTTGTTTCAGGCACACAGCCATGGCCGAGGTCGTTGCAGGGGATCTCAGCACACTGTTCATCCATTTTGTTGCTGTCACTGCACAGAATACTCCCAGTAAGAAGGCAGAAGTCATTGTCAGGGGAGGTGGCAGGGAGAGAGCTAAGATATGCATCAGGTGTTGGACATGATTATTCTAGTTCTAAATATGTACATAAATCTTTGACCTGGGACTCCCACAGGAGGGGATGGAGGAATAAAAAAGAGATAATCTAGCGATTTTCCAGTCAGATGTCATTGAGTAAGGTGAGAGTGACTCTTTGTGTAAAATTCTGGCTTAAAATATCTATATAATCTTGAAAAGTAAATCTAAACTCCCACAGCTCGAACTGGACAAGGCATTGATTTTGGAATTGCAGTGTAGTAGGAGGATGGGCAAACTTCCTGACGTTTTAGAGAAATCTGTCAAATAGTCTTATGGAAAAGGTATTTTAAATCTTATTTAAATCCAATTCAAGATTTCTAATTACAGAAATGGAAAGACTCCTGTAAAACTGAAGTTTTAAAGTACTGCCATAAATTTGGATTTTCTGATTGTTAAAGGAAGGGTCCTGGAAAGATCTGCTTGTGTTACAGTACTTATACCACCAATGGGCTATAGCAAAGAAGGGAGTTGTTTGTTGGTTTGGTTTGGTTTTTCCCGTGGCAAGCATACATTAGTATAAACAAATGGATAAATAAAAACCCAAAAATATACAAATATAAATGAAAAGGTAACTAAGAATACACTTCATACTTCCGAGACTCTTTTCACAAAAACTGTGATGTGCATCCCAAATACTAACCTACTTCATTCTGAATTGAACTGAATACATCTATGCTTCAGTCTCTGCAGTTTAAACACAATAACTAAAATAAGATATAGGTTTTTATGGAATATCTGTTGCTCCTGGAAATACGTGTTCATTATCTGAATTTGGAAGAGTTTTACCAGTCAAAAGGGTGCTAAAACACCAGCCAAGCACAGAGAACAAGAAGTACTGTGATGCAAGAGGGAATGATCAGCAAAAAATTAAGGAATTCTGAAAATAAAACATCTGGGAATATATTTACTCCATTGAGGAAAAAGTGTATTCATTACATTCATCAGTAGAGCAATTCTGCTTTAGCCTGTCATGTTCTTGAGGATAATTCTTGTTTCATCCAGACAAAACTCTCATTCCTGAAATATAGATATGTGGGTGAAATATTTTTAGTGTGAGGCAACACATAAGATAAAATAATTATTTAAAAAAATCATTAAACCATCTAACTATTATAATATTATATATAATTATTATAATATTTATAGAGATATTATAGCATGACAATATCATTTTATTGTATATAATAGACATAAAGTTAATATATAAAGTGCCCAAAAAAGCCCACAGTTTTTATCAATCAACCTAAACAAATTGCTATAGCCATTATTGGGATGTATTAATCCATCTTACTACATAAAGTACATTATCAAATGTTCCATCACTGAATAACATAGGAAGAATATTGTAGAGACTTAAATACAGATAGTTCTTCTTTTATATTACAGTTACTACATACTTTCAAATTCCTAGCTAAATTTAAAGGTTGTATTCTAATTGTGGATGCTATCTTTTAAGACCACTTTGTGTTTAGATCTCCCTGTGTTTGGCCAATGTTATCCCAAAAATTTGGTTGAAGATCTAAAACTAGTTTGATATTATTGGAAAAGTCTTAACACTTTCTGCCTCAGTTTCTACATTTGTCAAAGGAATGTCATAGTCTTTTTGTATATGACAAGAGAAAATGATAATATTAAAGTTCTTTATAAATAATTCTAAGATCTGTGGATAAAACAAATGCATATATATTAGTATTTTATAGTTGTTTAAAATCGAATAGTATTAAGAGATAATTTTTCTGTGCTGTGAATGGATGAGAGGACATAGATAATGATTTGCCAATCTAGACAGAAAAAGAACAAAATAGCCCATTATCTGCATTTTCATTTGATAATACGATGTCCAGAGAGAGCAAAGAAAATGTAATCAAGTAGGGGCCATGAACCTTTATTTTCATGAATTTTGCTTTAAAACGAAATGTAAGCATTCATCTTATTTTGTTGGTATCAGCCCTTCTCAGTGTTACTAAGAATAGTTGAATATCGCAACTTAACAGAAAAATATCAATATCACAACAAGATAAATGTTTCCTTTTTATAATGTAAACCAACACCATAGGTTCTCCAGTATTCAGAGACGGTAGGTACAAGCTGAATTAACCTGCAACAAAACAACTCAATAAATCAAATATTTAAAGCTCTATGAAACTTTTCAAGATTTGCATTGCTTGCAAAAAATCGTATTTAAAAGATGTGCCACTGAGTCAGAGTCAAGAAAGATACACTGTGTTGGAAGAGGAGTCTTCTGAACTTGTATTATTAATTATTCTAATTGTCAAAGAAACAATTCAGGTTATCTTTATTATAATTAAATTTTGGTTACTGACCTATTTTAAGTGAAAGGCAAGGGAAAAAAAAATTCTATCCACCCACATCTGCTGTTTCCTGGATACAAGCCAGTCTTTCAGAATAACAGTAACTCACAATGCAACAGACAAAGGACAAACATGCCCCCTCTCTTTGCTGATTAGAGGATGTCTCATAAATGCATTCCCTGGACAAGCTTTATAATAGACTCATCCACTCTGTGTTCAATTGTAAATTCAATACCTTGTACTATTAGCTGTTCAATCTGTTGAATTTCATCCTGTTAAACATTTGGTAATAAACAGACTGGGCACAAACTATAAAAAAATTGTATATATTTCTTTAAAGTGTACATTGCAACTTGGGATTTTAGGCTCGGATTTTAGGTTTTTTTACAGTAACTTCTTGGTAGCACCAGCGGATGAGCAAATATGTTGTGTATGCAAAAGCTGAATGAATTAGCAATAGCTGTCATGTGTATTGAAGTGCAGTTGTTTAAGGTGAGAACATTCTAAATGCAGAGCTGTTACAGATGGGGAAAATTTCTGAACTACTTTTCAGCTGTCTTGCTCAGTACTGATTTTAAGCATGGACCCTGTCAAAGCAACAGAATGACAACTTGGTAGAAGTTCTGTGCCTTATTTCTTAACCTTGATGAGCTAAAGCTATTGTGAAGCCCCATTCCTCAGGAGAGCTAGAAAGTCGTGGGGTCGTACAAAGCCAAATTGTACGGATCAATGCTGCAGAGTTTTCTAAAAGCATAAGTTTAAATCCTGCAGAATCCAGTTCCCCATGCCCCCTCTCCTTAGGAGACGGCTCCCACTGCCTTCTGCAGCCCTATTCATAAGCATAACACTCTTCAGAACCGGGCCAGGAACTCATGGAAAAGAGGTAGAGCTGGTTTATGTGCAAAAAGCCTGTGCTTAAACTTTTTAGCCTGGGTGAAGTATCCGTTTAACTTTAAAGCACGTCTCACCCCGTTTCACTTTGATTTTCGCACCCGTGGCTCCAAACTCCTTGTGTGCTTTGCATTATCTGCATCAGGACGCCTCCTTAAGTGCCTGCTAAAATGCCTGATGGTGCACACAGAGCTGCCCATTCACTGCTGCTTTATCGGCCGTCCTGATGCTGGTGAGGAGGCAAGCAAATTAGGACTGTCACCACAGACTTGTGTCTCTGTCAATCAGTCCCTGAAGTTTTTTCAGAGTAAGAATTTGTTTTCTACCCAGAGGAGCTTGTCCAGGCATCCTCTAGTGGATAAATGTGTTTATCACAGATTTTTTTAAACTGGATGATGTTGCTGTTCCAGGCTGGGAAGCATCATCTCCTTTTTGAGCCTCTAGAAGCTTCTTACACACATGCACAAAGAAAGACGGTTCAGTGCAACATGAGCAGACAAATGAATTCAGGAAATTTTTTATTTTTTTTTTTCTAGAGGAATGGTGGTGATAAGGACACTGAAAGATCAGATCATATCTGCTCCTGCGTAGAGCCCTTGAAAAGTGGCTTTTTGGCCTCGGATTCTTCTCCTCTGAATTGCCTGTTAGTAGTAATGGCAGTCAGAAGGGATTGATTTGCTGATATTTACGGTGCTCAGAATACATAAGTCATAAAATAAATGCTATCCTTTTGTCATTATCAGTTATTCATTTTTTTCCTCAAATATGAGATAAAGTCAGAACTAATAAAGCAAGTAGTTTTGATGAAAAGCTAGAACTGTTGTATTTTTTCACCTGTGTGGATTGGGGTTAGCACTGAACTTTATTTAAAATTTGAAAGAAAAAAAAAAAGAAGAAGAAAGAAACAGAGATGGGTTTAATTTAATATAAATGGGTTGCAGTCCTTTTTATTTCCTTCTAGACTAAGAGAAATAGAGGACTTGATTTATATCCCCAGCTAGGTGATGGTAGGAACCCAGTGAGAGGAATCAATCGCCTGTGATTTCCAGTCCCATTCACTGGTTGAAGTGCACTGTGGTTGAGCAGCCAAACTTTGCTGAAATTCACCCATAGCTGGTGAGACTCAGGGTGGCCTGTGGGAGTCAGGAAGCAGAGTGGATGGCCAGCAGCCCTTTAAGGAGACAGCAGGCCATGTGTCAGTTGTCAGGAAAACATATTCCTCTATTTTCCTACCCCTTGAGTCAGCTATATTTCACAGCTCTGATGTCAATGGAAAAGCTTAATATCAACTGTATTGGAAATACAGCTTTCCAATTAATTCATGTCCCTGAAATATAACCTTTTCTTTTTTTCTGTTTCTTTTCCTTTTTTCACTCACTAGAAGTGGAAATTTGACCACTGGCATGATGATGCCGGTAGCACTGTGTTTAATATTAGAAGCATTAGACTGAGCCATTGCCTTAGGATCTATCTATTGTATGCAAAAAATAACCAACACAGTGTCATCTACATCTCACACGGATGTGTTTTTTCACAGGTCAGCAATAAAGAAAGACGTTATCTTACTCATTTGCCTAGTTTAGTCTTTGGCAAATTGCCAACACCAATATCAGTGGTGTTGGAATATGAGAGCTTATTAATTTTTTTCTTTATACAGATATATAGGGGATTCTGAGATTCTTGGAGTGTGTTTGCCTGGGAATGAGGCAATTGAATACTTGACAGATTGTTCTGAGCTATTTCTCAATTTAAGTGTGAGATTCTTTCCCAAGAAAGTTAGCCTTTCAAATAAGAAGCTAAAGTAGTTTGATTTTCTTCCAGAGGAATTTCTTTCTTGTGTACCACTGTTGATAGAATTGTACTTAAACCCAAATTAGTGGGCAATACGTGTATGAACAAGTCTGTGTCCTATGCCAATCCTTCATTGGATGCATCTATTTAATGTGGATAGCTGTCTTTGTGCTAAGTACCTTAGGTGTCTTTAACTGCCAAAAGGAAGAAACAAAATAATTTCAGATGCTCTTTACCTTATTCTAATGCAATCATTTAAATTATATCATGTGATCATTTCCCTAAACCTGCTTATTTCTCTTTACTTACAGCAAAAGAAACTTATATACAATAGGTTAGGTCCTGAACCCATCTGGTACCTTGATGGAGTTTGAGAAAATTTCATGCCGAGGGTGTTTCTAGAAACTGCAATTTAGTCAGTGACCATCCCAACAGTTTGTCTCCCCTCTCTTCTAATGAAAAAGATCTCAAAGGGAGGCTTCTCTCTCCAAATGCTAGATACAAAAATACTGTAAGGAATTTAAGATTATCAACAAAATGGACCTAATTTTAGGAACAACAACAAAACCTTCAGCATTTGTATGTGCTTACCTCTATGAATAGAAGAGAGTGGATGATTATTTCAATTGGAAGGAACCTACAGTGATCATTTAGTCCTACTGTCTGACAAATACAAGGGGGACAAGAAAAAGTGTGTTGTTAAGGGTGTTGTCCAAATGCCTCCAAACACTGACAGGCTTAGGGCATCTGCTGCCTCTCTAGGAAGCCTGTTCTAGCATTTGACCACCTTCTTGATTAGGAAATCCTTACTAATATCCAGTCTGAACCTCCCCTGATGCAGCTTTCAATCATTCCCACAAGTCCTGTCCCTGGATACCAGAGAGATGAGATCGTCTTGCACATAGTGTGTGTATTTTTTAAAACACAGTTGTAACTGGGTATGCAACCAGTTCCTCCGCAGAAATAAGAAGAATTATACTAGCAGATGCTTTGGACCACGAGTTCTGTGAGAAGATATTAAGCTGCTGTTTCCTATTTTCCAAAGACCAATATTGTCTTAAGTGTGACGGAATATTCTGCCTTGGAAATGTTTATTCCTTCAGTGGTGCCTGTGTGTGCATGTGTGCGTGCGTGTGTGTGTGTGTGTGTGTGTGTGTGTGCGTGTGTGTCTACGGGTGTGTGTCCTTGAATTACTTTTTACATTGCACTTCAAGATTTGATGACTCCAAGTGATCCTGCTATTGATTCAATATTAGGGAAACAAAGAGTTATTAAGTGATAACCTGTTGGTGTATATTTTTTGCTCTGTTCATATAAACCAGTGGAGCAAGATCAATTTACTCTCCAGTTGAATTGCTTTTCTTGTGGGCACCTAAAGCATACGTTAGAGATCAGCTTCCAAGAAACAAATTTATTTTCCTGAAATGATGGTCTTTATTGGCAACATCTAGTTCTTTTAATTTTACAGTTGGTTTACCAGTTATTATCTCTGTTTTCATGAAGCATGAGAAAAATGCTAGAACAGTTAAATGTGCTTACCATATAGTTTGTGAATTAGTGACTCCTTAAAATTGGCAGCAGATGTGGAGTGAAACTGCACTGTCAGTTCTCCTTTCTTTTTCCCCACTTCCTCTCTGCAAACCCTGGGAAATCATTTACCTGGCACACATTACCAAGGTGCCATCAGCATGTCACATGCAGCTCATACAGCAGTATCAAACATTCGTTCTTATGCCTGACCCCCTCGTTTGGCTGTGACAAATCTGAGAAATCTGAATGCTGAGGAGGCTGGGGAGGGGGAAGGAAGTAAAAACTCCTCTGATGCTTTTCTTGTCCATTATGCATTTGACGGAATGTGCCTTTTAAATGACTTGTACATCTCTTCTCAGGTGTGCTATGGGCAGAGTGGCAGCAATTGCCGGCGGTGACTAAGTGAGAAGTGACACTCTCTGTCTCTCTGAGGGTTTCTTCAAGTCCAGTTTGGAGCCTTTCATTACATTGCAAGAATCCATTAAGACAGAAACAAGGTTATTCCATGAAATGTTTTTGTGACTAAAGAGGACATCCAGCTCTTTAATCAGTGACAGAACATCTACTCTGACAAGACTGAGTGATACAATGCGCTTGGCTAGCACCTTTGCAACTGAAGGGGAATATAACTTACAAGGACAGACAGTATTCTCATTAAATTGCCATTGGTTGATTCATCAATGCTCCAGTGGAAATAATTATTCTGTATATGTTTGATGTAAATGTCTATGTCAAATGAAACCTCATTTTGTATTTTGCGGATGTCTGATCCATGATAATTTGGCTAATGCCTTCAGGTCATGAGATAACTGTCTTCTCCCTTCAGTTATGACAGGGGCTGTGGTGAGAGCCTAACAGTGATTTGGGGGAGAGAAATACAGACACACAGACACATGCATATTTATATATAAACAAACAAACAAACAAAATCACTGTTATAATGTCAGTATAATCCACATGGATTCTTTTTGCCCCCTCATGGGTATGTCAGTTTTTGCCTAGAACAAACTAAGAGTAATTTCTTTGACCTTTCCAAAGTCACCCCAGAATAACTGGCAGGCAAAATCCCATCCCAAAAATATCTTTTGCAGCAAGATGCTCCAAGTCACCATGGGGGGAAAGAGGTACTGTTGCATAGTTAGATGTGCCAATACAATGCTATATAAACACATATAAGGCTACAGATTGATTTTGGAATGAGCCCTGAGCAAAGGGAAAGTCAGAAGCACAGTGAACTACTGCAGAAATATCACAGAAGGGTTGAAGCCTCTCTGAATAGGTGTGATTTCATTTCTTTCTGTTTGTTCCTGGGAGAAAGGAGTTATGCTTCATACATGTAGCAAATTACTACCCATATAATATTGCTTGATGGAAAATGGGGGAGTAACCAAATAATGCTCTCTTATTCTCACTAAGAAGGTAAAAAGGCACTGATTAGTCCCCTTCAGTACTAAGGGAAAGATTTAAATAGATTAGACTTGGGAGTTCCTACAATGTTGCTAGTTTCTTTTTAAGCATATAATCTTAAAACAATCTAATCTTTTTTATGTAAAATCAAGATTCTTAGTCATTTAGATAATTGTTAATTATTAATATATCCTTGATAATACCTTGTTGTATCTTACTTTATGAGCAGGACCTCTGAAATCAAAGGAACCAATTACTAGATAAGGAAAAAATAACTGTTCATTAAAATCTTAGGAGTTTAGCCTCCTCTTTGTGTCAAAAAGTCATTAGGAGAAGAGGGTGAAAAGAATAAAGACAATGAAGAGTATCAGCTGAGATGATTTCTTTCAGACTTTGTTATTTTTGTATTCTGTTGAAATAATTAAAGGAACTGGAATTTTTTTTTAAATCATAATAAGGAAACTGAGAGAAAATAAAGACACAGAAATCAGTGATTACCAAGATGCTTTTTTTCTCTTTCTGAGACAAATAAGATAAATACCTTTTTTTTCAAATGAGAGAATTGTGACCGGTTTTGATTTTCCAGAAAATAATTTAACAGTTTTATAAATTCATGACTAGGCTTCGCGAATGAAGATTTAGGAAGGCTCTATCCACATTTGTTACAAGCACACTGGTGGCTTATCAGGTCAATATGAGATAGACATGTCCGATTGCAAAAGGCACAACAGAAAGACTCCTTAGGTGGTGTGCTGGTTTAAGAGTTAACCAGCAGGGGAAATGAACTCAACTCAAAGGAGAGATTATCAAGTCAGAATAACAATTTATTAAAATAATACTGTAAGTACAATCATACAAACAAACAATTGGTCTTAACCCACAAAACCCAAATGTATAACCCAGTACCCTGGGGCATGAACAAAGTGGTGTTCCTTGGGCCCTGCTTGAGTCCAAAGGAAAGGGAGAGGGGAAAAACCTGCTGGTGGGAGAGCTGTTGCAGTCTGGTCAGAAGCGGTGATTGTAGTCCAGCTGAGGTTGAGAGCAATGAGCTGCAGTCTTCCTCTGGATCCCACGAGTGGTTCCAAAATGTTCCAAGACTCCAAGATTATATATCCTCCAGTTCAGGCAGGAATGCTCAGTACTTCCCTCAGGGCGGGGAGTTCCACAAAGGGTGTGAGGACAAGAGCATCCTCCTATCTCACAGGCCTCTTAACAGGCCTGAGGAGTCAGGCTCTATGGGCAGAGGGTGCGAATAGTCTATTGACAACAGTTTCTGGGAAATGGCATGGAAGGCTATAGAATACACAGTTTTGGGTTACACCCATACCATGATGAACTGGTCTCAGTTGTCCTAACTAGGACAGGTGGTAAATTCTGCAAGGCACGATTCTTTCTGCGTTGTCTTTTCTCCTCAAGGGTGATCCTGCGTGCGTTCTCAAAAGGATCAGCAGCGTTGTGGATGGTGTGTCTCCAGGCCTCCCAATTGGAGGCCAGAGTAGACCAGTTATGTTGATCAATACGGCCAAGGCTGAGATGTTGTTTCAGGGAGTCCTTGTATGTCCCCTTCGGGGCTCCTCTTTTGCGGCAGCCGGTGGCAAGTTCACCATAGAGCAGGATCTTAGGGAGGTGGTGGTTGGTCCTTCATCCTGGAGACGTGCCTTGCCCAGCACAGCTGCATTCTCAGCAACATGGCCTCAATGCTTGTGACTGCTGCTTGTTCTAGAACAGATGTATTAATGTGCAATAAATAGGAAATTAAAAAAAATTAAATAAATAAAAAAGAAGAGAAATATCAAGAATGCTTGTTTGTATCAAATTTTTCAGCAACAGCTGTAATAAGAGAGATGAGGAAAAAAAAAACTAAGCTTTTCTAAGAGAGTTCTGAGGCAGTTTACTACATGCAGTGGGAATTCTCAGTTCATAAACAGTTTGTTTAGAATAAAGCCAACACTTGTCTCTAAATCAAAGTCCAGCTTGTTATTTTACTCTAGATTTAAATTTCCTGACCTTCTTTTAAAGACACTTGATAGGAAAAAATCAGATCTCACCTTCTATAAGCATGGGAAAACTAGATAGTGCCAGGCTGAATTCCAGCAGCCCTCTTGCCCTGTTAGTTCCAGGGAGTAAAGAATCCTAATTTGGGAAAACCTGTGTATTAACTACTGAATCTCTCAGAGCCAGTTTTAATGCTCTATAATGCTCTAGAATGCTAGTTGCATTCTCTTTAAAACACAGGGCTGAGCTGCTCTCTCTTCCCTTTGGTTACCTGCTGTGGGGCAACCACCAAGGCTGGGGTCCACTTATTGTGAGCAGAGATGTGTCTGGGGTCTTGGAGAGAAACACAGAGTCTGGGGCTTGATCTTCCTAAGGGCAACTACAGCAGCAGACTACAAAAACTGAGGGGTTTGTCTTTATGATATCTCAGAGAAAGGCAATTTCCATGAATGAGAGGCATAAAAATTGAAATACTTAAACTTTCCCTTGACAGAGATATGGCAATGGAAAACAGCCTGAGTCAAAAATCCATCATAAAGCAGATTCCTTCTTTGTGCCTCTGTAATCAATAGAGAAGTCTACATACAATTCAGTACTTTGTAAATAACATACATGTTAGCCACGAAAATATAGGGATTGATCTTTGGGATAGTTTTTTTTTTTCTTCTTCTTCTTAAGAGTGAAAGTGTATTGTATAGCATAAATAACAATATTGTATATTTAATTTAAAGAAGTTCATCCCCTCCCCCAAACTACTTAAATAGTTTGTCAGCCAGAAAACTGTCTCTAGAAATATAGAGACAATGAAAACAACATTCCATTGAAGTTCTGGTAACTTTTAAAATACTTTTAATATGATCCACTATTTTTTTTTCTCCGTAAATCATGTGGCATATAATGAGTAAAAGTGGTGTATCAGAGGGTGAAGAGCTGGCATTTATTGAACCACTCTGATAATGTCAGTAAAAAATAAGGTGGCAAGGAAGCACAACTTTTTTATCATTATAGAACCAATTATCTCTCCATGCTATATATGTGCATTGTATAAAAACGAGGAAAATCCTTGCCTCAAAGAATTTACTGCCAAATAAAGTATTGATACAGCTAATAGGTAAGTGTATACTAATAAATATAATAAATGTGATTGTCTATGATTGTGCATGTATTACTGATGGATTGATTGTTAGTGGGATAGATAAGTGGCAGTATTTATACACACATACCCACCAACACATGTATTATATCAGACTCTGCTTTATATCTTTTTCTCAACTCCTAATATCATCTCTGTACGCCAGACAGGAATCTTTGTCAGAGATTTATTCTGCAAATTAAATGAGCTATAGCCTCTTCCCTTATTTTAATGTACACTTTATTCTCAGAGCCATTGCTATTTAAATTTGTTCCTTAACACATGCGGTTCACTTTATTTTACTTTTACTGTGTCTGGACTATTCAAAACTGACACATATAAAAAATAGTGCCGTTTCCCTGAAATAGCAGTGCCTTTGTATGTGTGAAGCTATAAATAAACACTGGCAGTTAAACTTCTGTGCTTTTAAACTTTAGCCTCTTTATCTCTGACACTGTTAGAGGCCCCTATCTGGTCTGCCTTCCTTTTTTGCTTATGACAAAATGCTTATGCAGCAGTAATCAGTCTTGGAGCCCTACCCTCCTTTCCATTTCTTTCTTTCTCTTTTAATTTCTGAGTTGTCGGCACTGTTTTCATCGGTGCCTGTTGCAGCTTGGGTAAAAAATAAAAGTAGTAAGGGTTGTTTCTCCCACAGCCAGCCTTTCCTTTCTTCAAGTCCTCTATGATTTTTAGTCACAGCCAATTAGCAAACACACTGGCTTGTTCCACTCATTTGACATTTACTGCAGCCAAATCGTGGTTAAAATCATTTCACATCCTGTCCTTCAGGCCTGTCAACCAAACCACCAGTGTGGTGCTGTGTGAAAACTTGCTGAGGGTGCACTTGATCCCGCTGTCCCTGTCATTGATGAAGACTTTGAACACTACTGGTGCCAATAGGGACCCCTGAGGGACACCACTCTCATTGATCTCCATCTTGGTATTGAGCCATTGACCACTGCCCTCTGGAGGCAATCATCCAAGCAGTTCTTCATCCACAGAACAGTCCACCCATCAAATCCATTTCTCTTCAATTTAGGGAAAAGGATGTTGTGGTAGACAGCGCCAAAGGCCTTACAGAAGTCCAGATAAATGACATCCTTACCTTTTCTGTCATCTATTGGTGTAGTGACTCTATCATAGAAGGCCACTGGGTTGGTAGGTATGACTTTACCTTTGTGAAGCCTTGCTGGCTGTCTCAAATCACTTCCCTGTCCTTCCAAGAGGATCTGTTCAATGGTCCTACAAGGCACAGAGGTGAGATTGACGGGTCAGTCATTCACAGAGTCCTCCCCTCTACCATTTTGAAAGATAGGTACAATGTTTTCCCTTTTCCAGTCAGCTGGGGCTTCACCTGACTGCCATGATATTCAGATGTCATGGGGAGGGTCTTGGTAAGTACACCAGCTAGTTCCCTCAGGACTCTGGCATGCATCTCGTTGGGTTCCCTAGACTTATGTACATTCATGTTCCTCAGGTGATCATGAACCTGATCTTCTCTTACAGTGGGAGGGACTTTGCTCTTCCAGTCCCCATTTTGGGGTTCATCCACTTAAGAGGTGTGGGAAGAGAAATCACCCATGAAGGCTGAGGCAAAACTTTGTCAATTACCTCAGCCTCCTTCTCAAACATTCTTACCTCTTTATGAGACTTGCTCATCAGGCTACTACTGCCTGTAGTAGTCCTTCTTACTACGCTTTGCATTCCTTGCCGAGTAAAGCTCCAGCTGTGCCATGACCTTCCTGACCTCATCCTTATACAGCCAGGCAGCATCCCTATACTCTTTCCAGGATACTCGTCCTTTCTTCCACTGCCTGTGCATTTGCTTCTTGCCCTTTAGTTTTGCCAGCATCCATGCTGCCATTTTTCTCTCTTGACTTCCTTATCTCATTTCTTACACCTGTGGATCAAGACCTCTTGTATTTTAAGGAAAGTGTCCTTTAAGATCTGACAGCTCTGTTCTGGTTATTAAAAAAGTTTCTTTTTGAGGTCACTTTCTGGATAATGTCATGTAACAAATTGGCCCATCATCTATTTCCAGTTGTGATCAATAGCTGATGCTCAAGAAAAGTGTAGAGAAAGCAGGAAAATTATTACTTTGTTATGTCTTCTTAATGTGCATTTATCAGTATAGAGACCTTCTAAGCTAACAATAGTGTGTGGATTGTAAAAGTAAGACTTGTTTAGAACATTTTTCATTAAATCAAACTTTTGAAACTTCTGCCAGTGTTTGCAGATGTGAAAATCTTTGAAATTTGGAAAACTGAGTTTAAGTTCAAGGTCTTAGGTGAAGTTCTAGAACTCCAGTGTTACTGGTTTTACATCCTTGTTCTTGTGCTTAATTTAATTGCTTCAGATTTAATTGACTGAAATTGCTTTTCTTCAAAATCTTCAGAAGTTTGCTGTAGCTCAGATTCAATTAAAGTTCCTCTTACTATCATTCCCCCTGTGTGCCAGCTTTATAGACATATCTGTCAATATCAAACATTGCAGAGGAACATCTTTTTTACATGTATGCATAATACTTTCTGCTTTGCCTTTCAACTTTCTGTTTAATAATATTAATAATAACAGTAATACTAGTTTTCTACTTAGGTTTTCAAACTGACCCTGGTGGGATTTTTAACACAGATGTTATTAGCAACCTAAACAAGTTGAGTCATGACTGAATTTTCTCATGCATAAGTAATAACATACCAGTTGCTATTGCAAACACACTGCTTTTCAAATAATTAAAGCACTTTTCAGACAATTAAAGATTACAGATGAGGAGACATTGTAGACTAAGCATATGGCTTCAATTTCAAGGAAATACTTCAGTATGTAAATGAAACATTGTTCATGTATTATATTTATCAATATGATAGACTTGCCAGCACTGCTGGTTTTCTTTGGAGAAGCATATTTTTAAACTCTGTTGGCATTCTTTGTATAACAAATCAATTCTCTCAAACTCACACTTTTTTTACAATATAATGTACCCCATACCACACTGAGCCTTACATACTCGTATACACATACAGAAAGAGAGCTGTGCTCATTATGAAAAATGCCCTGGATTTGGTTTTATAGTATCTAAAGAAATCATATTATAATATAAACTTCAAGTTATAGTTGATTCACTATTTCTAGGGTTCCCTTAAAGATGTTCTTGATCTCTCCAACTCTTTCTTGCACTTTAATTTTTATGTAAGGTGTAAAATTTCAGATGCCTACATGAACAAAATATTTATAGTGTCCCTTTTGAGCAAGAGCAGAGACTAGGCAGAGACTGAGTCAAAGGAGGTGTTTCATCTTGTCATAGTGTGGTAGCAGAACATTGTCCTCCCACTGTGGAGACCTGAGTTTGGTGGGACATAGTTTGGCTGAGTCTGAGAAGTCAGTTCCTGAGAACCAGCAGGGACCTCTGAGCTCAGGACACTGATGCAGGGGATGAAGTGATCAGAAGGAGAAGAGATAAGATCAGATGGGGTAGAGTAGGGTAAACCTGGGGAGGAAAAAGATAAAGATGAGAAAAAGTACTGTCGTGAAGAAAAGTAAAATGTGGTTTTCTAAAGCAGTCTGAAAGCAGTCAGGGCAAGCAATCAGTTTTTAGAAGTATTTTGATTGGATTAATGGAGGTAAAGATAATAAAAAAAGCTGTGTGATGAGATGACAAATATGTACGGTATGAAATAAGGACAGCACAGAGAAATGTAGACAAGTGTAATTTAAAATGTAATTTATAAATTTATTTATTGGTGCTTCCATTATGAACAGAATAAATGTAAAACTGATGTCTTTGATAAAAGACAGTTCAGGCTAAATGAACATTTTATAATTCCCACTCCCAAAAAGTTATCAGGTGTGTGATTTCATATGATATATTTAAGTGATTTTCTTAAGAAAATCAAAACTGTTTATTAAAATTTTTATGAAATTTATTCTGGCAAAAAAGGTTATTTCTCTTTCTTTTTGTCTTTGAATGGAAATATTTAGTAGAATTAATTTTTTCCTTGTGTTTCTTGCCATCTAGGCAGGAGTAAAAAAGCAACATAATTGGCAACAGCAAAATTTTCCCCTCTCCAGAGCACCGCCAGTACTTGCAATTATTTTTCAACCACTGCCGTTCCCCTGCCGTGTGTCATTCTTGACTTAAAGTTATTCAGAAAAGCTATTAAGCACTACATAATTGTGAGCAAATTGGAGGTAATAAAGACAAGATCAACCAACATGACTGAGAGGCTGGAGGGATTGATTTATGAGGAAAGATGAAAAGAGCGACAGTAAATATGTATAGCTTGGCCAAATGATAGCTGGGGGTGGAGAGTTGAATAAACATCTACTGGGACTCTTTGTGGAGAGTGTTGTCATCATCAAGGGCCAGGTACATCTGTGAAGTAACTTGACCAAGTCAACCTCAGTTGTGTTACCTCAGGGATGAGTTTGTCCATGAGAGAGTGTGAGTGAACGAAGAGCTGTTAAGATGAGTCTGAAGGAATATAACTGAAAGCCATGGGAAGGATTAGAGCAAAAACAAAATGTAACCTCCATATCAGGGAAATCTTACCAGTGAGATCTAGAAGGTTAGTGAATTGGTCAATGAATGAAAAGAACTTTGAAGATGAAAAATGCTACTCAGCAACAGCTAAGCATCATTATTAAGAGTAGAGCTGAGCAAATAATTTGTTCTGAGTAACACATTCAACTAGTTAGGAGTTAGATTCTGAAAGGCACCTATGGGAATTTGATGCCCAGTAGATGGATGATTCAAAATAAATTTAGGTGCTACATTTCTCTAGTCTCCCTTGCAGCTCCCACCAGGAATCGATTAGATAAAAATGCACACCATGTTCAGGCACACCTGGACAAGCACAGGAGATCAGGAAATGCTGGCAGGAGTATGCAGGTTTCTTAGACATGGGAGCTGGCATAAAAAACCCACAGGATGCCCATTTCTGTTCCTCCACTTCATGGTCTCCCTCACTTTCTTTCACTGACTCAGTGTTTTGAAGTATTTATGTGTTACTCAGCAGAATTAAGGATCACAAAAAATTATCATTTGGTAATCCGTATTAAAAATGTGTAGTCCATAGAGCGGATTCTGCTCATGTAAATGCATTTCTTTTCTAGAATTGAATTGTGCCAATTTACACCAGTTGAAGATCTTGATCATAGACATCAAAGCCAGAACAAGACTGAGTAACCACTGAGCTTACTTATGTCTTGGGAGGTCTCACCAGTTATACTCTAATTATAATTCTTTTGGCATGTTCCATGCTGGACAGACTAAGTCTTCACCATTGGGAAATAAAATATATTTTTTCCAAGATTGAAATCCTAACTCTTTTCTGAACAACTGGTATGCAAAAAACCCAAACCCAATCATTTTTTCAGGAATTTTAGGAGCTTCATCTTTGTATTTTGTAACTTTTCTGGAGCAGGATCAATCTTATAGTGTAACACTCTACAGATAATAGCTGTCATCTCATTTGCAATGTCCTTAGGCCATCATAATTTGGGTAACAACAGTAACGGATGTGCTATGTCTGCAAGAAAAACACAAGATCAAAGCTGTGGCATTACTTAATCACAAAATTATTTGCCTAATAATGGAAAAATTAGAAAAAATACTAGTAAGCAAAACACTAAAGAAATATTGCTATCATGTGTCTCTGCAGGCACATAAACAGGTGAAGAAGGCAAGCAAAGTGTTTCTAGCAGTAAAGCAAACACTTCAGATGAAGTATTATTGAGAAGCAAGGTTCAATGGTAATGTGTATGTGTATACAGATTTACACTTTAACATTCATGTGAGGAAGAAAAAAAAAAGTGAGATTTGTCAGATATGATGTGTGTTTTGCTGTGGTTCTGTCACCTAGTGTGGAAGTCTTACTAATTTAGTTATTTAGGGAAATTATTTCTAACCAGGGACTGACTTCAAGAACATGCAACACTATTTCTTTTTTTAGAATTGTGTTTCTGAACGACGACACAAATTAAAATATTTCACCTGAACTAGTATAGGAAAGAAATAAAATAATCTGAACAAATATTAAACATTTATTGTTTACAATCAGCATTACAACTGATATAGGTAAACAAAGCATAAGTCCATATATCTTCAATTCTTATATTCAAATGTTAGTGTCTGCATGCTCTGGATATAACAAAACTTCTAACAGATTAACCAAAATACCCCCTCGAAAAAGCTATTCATCTTGTACACAGAAGGAGCCAAGCTTAGTAAAAAGAAACTCTGTCCCTTAAATTACCATAGGGAAAAATTTTATAATAAATTTCTGAAAGAACTGATATTGGATGGTAGGAAAATACTAAAGAATATAATTTGCTAGGCACCCTCTCCACCCCAAAAAAATATCTGAACAATTTAAATGGTGTATAAATGCAGCTGACCCTTATTCCACAGTTCACTGTGGAAGTGACAGTCCATAGCTCAGAAGAAATGAATAGCAACCAATTTCTTCATTTATTCAACTCTGTTCATTTTCTTCTTTTAACAGATGGAAAAATCCAGCTGAGCAAGATTGTGTGCATGGATTAATAATAATATATTTTTAATGATATTATTATACTAATTATTATTAATAACAATGTATTATCAATAATTTATTATTGCTAAGTAGGTAGTACTACCTACTTTTAAAGTCCTGACTGGGCATGGTTTAGCTAAATGATATTTTGTGTTACTGATCTAACAGGAAAAATACGTCATAGATGGCATTAATTCAAAACAACTTTCCTCCCCCTTGAAGGGAACTGAATTCTCCAGAAAGATACAGAACTTCAGATCTTCCCACTCACACATGTCCTAGCTTATAATTTCCCCTTCCTTCAAGACCAGATAAACTACAGATCATATTTTATTTTTTTTTTGGTTTTAACACAGCGTCAGCATCTTCAAATATTCTATCCATTCCTATTGATTGCACTGATCAGCTTTACAGCAGTGTCTACACATTTATTAAGTACAAGTGCCATTAAGCACATTGGTGCATATCATGCAGTGTAATTGATACCAAATTAAGCTAAACAGATGTCCTCTTTTGAGCCCGTTTTCCTCCATCCCTTTCAAAACCCAGGCACAAATTCAACTGCTCTGTAGTATGTGCCCTACCTGCGCTGTAGCTGTTTCAGGCTCCTCTTGCCTCTCCTCTCAGTATCCTAAAGAAGCCTCCAAACTGGCCACTTGTCAGAGTGATTCGAATGCATTTTGACATCAGCAGGACACAGAGACTGGGGTCATTTCCCTTGGCTTTTCCAATTACACAGCTTGCTGCAAGGAGCTGAATCAACCATGAATGTCATTCTGCTCATACTGACCGGGAGGGTGCTCTCTGTTCGGCCTTTGGCATTTAACCATGTTGAATTATGAATGTGCTACCAATCTCACTGTTTGCCTTGGAGCTGGAAAGGATGAATCACAGGGACCTTTTTTGAATTAGATTTTAAAGTGGACCATGCAATTTCTACCCCAACCACCCTCTTTTTTTTTTTTTTCTTTTTTTTTTTTAAACAAAGTTTGTTCACAAAGCTCAAGTTATCTAAAGATTGGATGGATAATAAGAAAAAGCATTTGTTCTTTATAACATCCCGCCATGTCTTTTGTTTAATACTAGACAAAAGTTCGAAGAGAAGTCAGGGCAAGTTCTGTATAATCAAATGGCTGACATTTTGCTATATCTACCTTTAAAAAAAGAACTGTAGCAAAACTTGTGTAACACCATTGTATAAGATAAGACATCTCAGACAATGATAGAAGGGCTAAAGAAAGGATCTATATAATGGGTTGAATTATTATTATTATTAATTTATTTTATTCTGGCAGAACATCCTCCTCCTGCCCCCAAAAAACAAAAGATTAAAAATCCCTCAAAAAGCTGATGTGTGGTTATTTATCTTCAAACAGGTCAAACTTTCTGAAATATTTTCCCATCCAACCAATTCTTGATCAGCTGGGTAATGACATTATGAATAAGGAGGGGAATGGCAAAAATGAAGCCAGATTCACGCTGTCTAACATTAGACACCTAATAGAAGTTTAAGTTAAGAGCATAATTTTGTAATTCTCCTTGATGGTGAACACTGAGGGCAAAAAAAATTTCCAAAATTATATTTCATTTGATAGATAAGAGAAATCAATCTTGAGACATCCCAGTCTCTCTCCATCAACTATGCAGACAGTCTGAGGAGAAAAAAACCCACTTAGATATTTTATTTAGACAACTCAATAACATGGCTAAAAGTCATCTGAGGTGAGTCTAAATCTCCTTTTTATTTTGCAATTTTCACCTTTACAAATACCGAAAGAGTCGTTATTGTTCAAAATTGTGATAATTTCTTCAATTACAGACTGAGATTACTGTGAGCTAAAGCCATAAAGACATGTAACAGAAATTGACAGTTTTTCAATGAATAAAAACAACCACTGAGCATTTCAAACAATTTGAGGATTAGAGCACTTCAAAGAGTGAAGAGATTTCTAATTTGTTACTAGCATCAGCTCAAAAATTACCCTTTTTTTTTTTAATATCACTGGGGTACCAGAGTCCTGTACACCTGGTTTTTTAATAAGGAATCACCTCAAAGAGGTGCTGCCGCTTCTCTGAACTTCTGTTCCAACTTATCTAGCAAACATTTCACTTCTCTGTTCCATCTGCAAGTCCTTTGAGTAGTTTGTTTGTTTGTTGTTTCCCCTTAGTTTTTCTGATGAATTTAGTACAGTAAAGACTTATCCTCTAAAGGCTGTCTACCTTTCATTGGTTTAAAAATACTAATACCTAAAAGAGTCTTCTGGAGATTTGGAAAGTGTCTTTTTACAGCACATTCAAGAACAACATATTGGGTGAAGGTTTGGAAAGTGTGAAATGGAAGAAAAAAGCAGAAAGGTGGACAAAATGTGACTTATCTTTTGCAAGATGAAGTCCACTTGCTCCTTCTTGAAATGACTGGATATTTTATTGAGTAGAAATAAATTTTCTCATTATTTTCCAGCCCTTCTGATCCCCAACTCAGACACATATTCTTCTCCTGTGATAAAACAGACGGCTTTAAAAATCTGTGCAGCTTAACTCCATAAATTACCATAACTGCACACAAACACACAAAGTATGAGAACTGGAACGGGAAACATGGATGGGGAAATGCCAGCTATATATTTTACAGGTTTTTAAACAAGTATCAAACCAATATCACTTTTTTGTAAGTTTATTTTTTTAGGATATTAAAAGCTTGTTTAAGCAGATTTGGGAAAACAAACAAACATTAAAAATCTACTTTTTAAATTCTCAAACATCTTCATAATTGTTCCTTATTTTGTAAAATTAAGTTTGGAAAAAAAAAAAACAACACCATGTTTAAACTAAGAAAGATCTCAAAATAATGAAAGTCATCACTACAAACACTTTGAAAGAAAGGGCAAGAAATATATGTTAAGAAATCTTAAAACTGAATTGTCAGTACTTAGTGATCCCACCCCTTCAAAAGCAAAACAAATGTTACTCAGCTGTCATTCGGCCCTCTACTGTCAAGAAAACTGCATCAAAACCTTTTGAAGATTATCCAGCCTCTTGTTATTTATAGTTATCTTCTTAGAAGAAATTATGTGCATGAACCTCTATCTACACACAGGGTTATGTTTTAAGCAGTACTCAATACACTGAAAATGGAAAGCATAAAACCCTTCTGATTTCCGACCAACCATTTAGGAATTTTCCACATGGGCGAGGCCCTCTGAGAGCTAAAGAGCAGGACAACACCCATGACTCCCAACTCATAGCAGTTAATCATTCCCACTATGTCATTCCTGGTGTGGTCACTAAGTACAGTCTGACGTTATGGCACTAGAAAAACAGGACATATTCTAGCTACTCTCTGATAGGATGAAACACACACAATCCATTTGCTTCCCTTGAGGACACAAATCAAATTAGCTTCTACTACTACTCCCACGAGCGTGTTTTGGACGCAACATACCAGGAAATATGTAACAAAACCTCCACTCAGAGCTGACAAACTTTTCTGTATGTATCTATAAGAAAAATACCATTAATGTAAAATGTGTCATGCACAGCACTGAAATGAGGTGAATTCTGAGTATTTGTATGTTACTGTAAGCTATATTTCACAGTTTTAACACTTACTACTGCTGCTGAATTTTAAGTACAGGCTTAGAGATGCAGGTTTGCTATTTGGCTCATCTGGGCCTTTGTATATACAACTTATAATTGTGTTGAGGAATCACATCTAACACTCAGAGGTAATAATTCTAAAGAACAGCCTCTGGGCCAAACTGTGAATTCCTTATTTGCACTGATAATCACTTATTCGCAGAAGTAATTTTTCCATTTCTGGGGTAGTTGCTTGCCTAAGAAGTGACTCTAAGTGAAATTAATTTAATATATTTAACATAGACTTAGCCACACTTCTGGATTTATTTTCTTTCACTGTTGTTGCTTTGGTTTGGTTTGACTTGTTTGGATTCATTTGGTTTGTTTTGTTTTTTCTCTTTTAAAATTTTTTAGTGTGTCTTGGATTGTTTTACTGTTAGTGATCAGTGAAGGTAATTGCCTGTTAACATAAGTTTCTGCTGGCTACCCTAACTGTTAAAATAAGGTCCTCAAGTTTTCCCATTAAATAATAAAATTACTTGCATAAAAGTTCACACTTCTACAATGTGACACACTGAGAATGTGCAGATAAATTTGACACACTCACCAAAGCTTGAGCTAGAGCTTATTGAAATCTTTCAGGCTTTTGCTTTACTTGAAGTACTTGAAAAAAGCAGTGTGGACGGGCAAATATCTTACATAAATTTAAAAAAAAATAAAATAAAGAAATAAATGAAACTAGAAATGCAAACCACTTTTGATTATACTTTCTATTTATCTAAATGTAATATTGTGAAAAAGATGTGTTGTCATTGTACACCTTGGATTTCATTTAGGTAATATAACTGAAATTACATTTAATTATCTCAGTGTCAAACATTCAATGGTAAGGATTACTGCTTAAATGTCAGCCTTTGTATCATCAGTTTATTATTATCACTTGTATTTCCTTTAGAATTCAAATTTTGTTCACAGTTTCTTTGATACGAATTCTAATGAATTATAATTTTTGTTTCTTCAGGAAAACCACCCAAATTAGAAAGACTTTGTAATTTTTATAGAGTTTAACTGAAATTCATTTTCCTGATTGCTTACAATTGTTAGGAGGTCATTTGTATCTAACAATATAACCTTAATAAATATTCCCTCACCTTGTCTGAAACTGATTTTTTTTTTAGAAAAGCTGTAAAGCTGAGTCATATGAGGAAGAATTAGGTCTGTTTACAACCAGCGATATGAATTAAACAGTATGCAATACATAAAGTGCTATCCTGAAAAGGAAATATTCTAAAAACTGTATGTAAAATTTCTAGAAGCTTAAATAGATTTCAGTGACCATGTAATACGTTGTACCAGTTTGAGCTACATTAGAAATCTAAAATCTAATTTTTGGGCTTCCTCCACCCCTTGTCAACAATTTATCCTTACACCGGAGAGAAACTTTCAGACCAGAGGCTTCTGTAGGGGAAGGGGGAAGTATATGCATTTATTTACACAAATAAATACTATACAAACTAAAGGCAACTATATATATATATATATACTACATTACTATCAGTCAGTCCTTTCAAGCCCCTCCTTTAACTTTAGTTCAGGAGCAGCCTTTAAGGCTGATATGTAACACAGTCTTTTGCTGTGGGAGTGTTCTGGGCTCCTGAACACTCCCTCCTCACCAAGTCCAGCAGTTGTTTGTTGTAGTCTCTCCTCCTCATGAAGTCCGAGAAGATAGCTTTGAGTCCTTGCTCTCCTGCTGCTGGTGATCTCTTCCTCTCTGTGTCCCTCCTCGGTTCGTAGGCTGCTGCAGTGCAGCTTATCAAGCGTCCACATCCTGGAATCTTCGTTCCTCTAGTTTTTGGCTGCCTCCAGTCGGCTTCAACAGGCAACTCCCGAACCTCTCTTGGCCCGTCTCCAATTTCGCCTGGGATTCTTCTCCCAAGCACCGAGCTGATTTATCAGCCCGTCCACTTGGCTCTGCTCAAGTGCTGAGCCTCAAAATCCACCCCCCACCAGCCTAAATGCTGTGGGGGAAAAAAAAACCCCTAGCCTTGGCCACAGGCAGCTCGGTTCAGTTATGCACTGTCCCAAGTGTGCTGCAGCTTCAGGGGGGTGGAAAGAAGGCCTAGCCTCCTCCCTCTTACCTCAGGTGCTGTGAATCTCTTCCTTCACAGCACACACTCCAAATGCTGACTCTAATTCTAGCCAAAGGCTGAGTTGGGGGGTCGCAGGGCTCCCCTCTACCCCAAAGGGGAAGAGAGAGAGCCCAGCCACCCCCTGGCCTTGTCCACCTATACGCAGCAGACACCAACAGCAAAACAACCAAGACTGCAATGCCAAGCGTTTCTGGTGCTGTGATATATGATTTTTGAGCAGAAGCGAACAACACGAGTGGTGATTGGCTCTCCAGGGAACACTGTCCTGGCACCCAATCACCTCTGAGCCCCTCGAACTCTCAAGGGGGGCCAATTTCAAACTATGACACATGTATCTTTACAGAGTGATTTGAAATAATTTTTAAAAGTGAAATTATGAAAAAAATAGATACATGAAAGTGCAATTATATATGCATTAGTTCTTGGAAACAATCAGTAGAAGTAGGAATAACTTACTGGATCAGACTGGTTGACCCAGCCAATATTGTGCCTCCAAGAAAAGACATGGAAGACAAGTTATACCACCACAATCACCCCATACTATCACCAAGTCCCTCCTACATCAGGCTTCAACTGTCTTCAGCGCTGCCAAGCAGATCACTGCTTATATGTGTCTCCCTTCCTTCTGTGGTGATTCCAAACCATCCCACTCTGGTGTTTATATTTCTCCAGCACTTATAGGTAGCAGGAGATACTGTTGCGTGACAGAGGCTCCTTGGAGAGAACATTAACCAGGACTGTATGTGATGTAGGGGAAGGCCATTCCAAGGAGAAGGTCACCTCCTACATTGGGTGTTGCTGCCTGAAACCTTTGAGCACAAACTGTGGAGCTGGAGGTAGCACTGGGTTACTCCACAGGACAGATTAAAGTGTTGTACCAAAGGTTGTCTTGCTACAGCTCAGTCCATTCTGAAATATTTGACCATTCAGATGGTTTGCCTCATCTCCAAGGGAATGCTGTGTTCAAATGAGACATTTTCTGCTTCCTCCCTAGGATGATGTGGAAATTTTTGGCTAGAGATCTGCCTTTGCAGGTGACCCTGACAACAAACTCATAACTTGTTCCTTTAACCCATGTCCCAGAACAGCCATTGGATCAGAAACTCTTTCGGGGCAATTGGAAACAGAGCATAGGTGGACATGTTTCACAAAATGTTGAGCAGCATCCCACAGGCCCAGGTCCACCACCCATTCTGGACAGCACCCTTTGCCTGTTCACCTCTCTTCAGAGTTCAAATTGAGAACTAAATCATAGACTTATAGAATATCCTGATTTGAAAAGGACCCACCAGGATCCTCAAAGACCAATACCTGGCCCTTCACAGGACAGCATCAGCAATCCCACCATGTGCCTGAGAGCATTGTCGAAACACTTCTTGAACTCTGTCAGGGTTGGTGCTGTGACCGCTTTCCCGGAGAGCCTGTTCCAGTGCCCAACTACCCTCTGGGAGAAAAACATTTTCCTCATGTCCAAACAACCTCCTGTGACACAACTTCAGCCCATTCCCTTGGCTGCTGTCACTGGTCACCCCAGAGAAGAGATCAGTGCCTGCCCCTCCGTCCTCATGAGGAAGCTGTAAACTCTGATGAGGTCTCCCCTCAGTCTCCTCTTCTCCAGGTTGAACAAGCCAAGTGCCCTCAGTCATTCCTCATATGGCTTCCTCTCAAGGCCTCCCCCACCTCCATCTCTCTCCTTTGGACGGTCTCTAAAGGCTTAATATCCTTCCTGCGCTGTGGTGCCCAAAACTGTCCCAGTATTGCAAGTGAGGCTGCCCCAGGGCAGAGCAGAGCAAGACAACCCCTCGCTTGCCCAGCTGGTGATGTTTTGCCCAATGGCCCCCAGGACAGGGTTGGCCCTCCTGGCTGCCAGGGCACTGTTGACTCATGTCCAACCGGCCATCAACCAGCATTTCCAGGATACTTTCCAGGGCACTGCTCTGCAGGTTTTCATTCCTCAATCTTTTTGTACAACCAGAGCTGTCCCACCCCAGGTGCACAATCAGGCACTCGGCTTTGTTAAACTTAATACTTTGTTAGAAGGAAAACCTGCACATCAAAAGAGCTGCAGGAACAAGTGGACGATTGTGGTGACTTTCTTTTTTGGAAAGGACTCTCATGTATGTCAGTCAGTTTGTCCATAATCTGGTAAAACCCTGCTTCAGTTAATAGTTAATTATTCTGTGCTCTGGAACATCTTGAATAGGTCAGGACACCTGAGTATCTCTGTGCCTGAATATGTTGCACCTGAAAGGCAGAGGGACACTTTGATACTACTCGTGTAACAAAGCTACAAGAACAGCATAAAGTTGGATTTGGCAACCTGCATAGATGTTGGTCATGTTTTGTTTTCTTTCTTTCTTTCTTTCCCTCTTTCTTTCTTTCCTTCTTTCTTTCTTTCTCTCTCTCTTTCTTTCTTTCTTCCTGACTTTCTCACTTTCTTTCTTTCTTTCTTCCTTTTTTTTTCTCCAGAATGTCACTAACTGCCTCGTCTTTTATTTCAGCAACTAATTATTTCTGAATTTATGACTCAAAGTCTCATTGACATTCACTAAAAGTCAAGGGGAATTAGGGTTTGAAATTTACCTTTTAGAAATTTCCCCCAACAGCTACTTATTCCAAAAAGTTTGATAAAAGACTTTACCAATATTCACCAGGAGCTTCCAAGAGGACTATTGACTGGATGTCAGCTCTACAGCTGAAGAAAAATTATTTCATTGAAGCTACACTGACTTCTGTCATTTAAGGTTCAAGGCCTTGAAACATCAAGCAGGGGCTATATTACTAGGAACAAGATATGTCTGAAATTCCCATGAAGATGAATTTGAAAGGTCCTTGAATTCAAACAGGAATTCATACTGGCTTTGTTCACAGAAATAATCCAGTTTACATGCAGAGAATAAAATGCTACCAAAATTTTGCCCCATTTGTAGTATCAACATTTCAAAGTTTGAGTTAGTACCATGAAATATGTTGTTTTGTCAGCGTTGCTTTGTGCAAGCTTTCATTTAAACTCATAATTCTGTTTTTTGTAGGATACTCTGTGCCACCTTCTTATGTGAAAGAACATTGTGTGATGCTGCTTTTAATAGGTTTGCCAGTGCTACACTGTGAAAGAAAATTCTCTGAATGAAGAAATTCTTGGTGCTTGAGGGGACTGTACATGTGTGTGTGGAAGGGAATAGAAACTCCCTGGGGACATTTAGATTCTTTAGAAAAAAGAAAAAAACCCAAACCCTAACAAATTACTGATGCTGTTATAAGATAGATTGGAGTGCAACTTTTTTGGAGATGTTGAGAAATAGTTGTGGAATAAGTAATTTAGGAGCTGATATTAATGAAAATATGTTAAAAGTGTCCTTTTTTTCTTTAAATATTTTTTAAAAAATAAATATATGAACATTATAACCATGATAAGGCACACAAGGGGTGTAAATATGGTCCTCCAAAAATGCAATTTCTGGGTAGGGAATGATTGTTTCTGTGAGTTATGAGTCTCTGAGTAACCTCTGCTCCTGCTGATCTTATTCTTGTTGACAGATAAGAAAGTCACTTTAATTTTGTAAATGGTTTCCCTAGAGATGCAGGTGACAGAACTAAAAAATCAGTTAAATCATCGTCTGGCCTGTTTTAGTTCTGTTCTTTAACTCCCACCACCATCACACCTTCTGGGGACCCAGAGAAGCAGTATTATCTTAATTATTCACATTAACTAATTAATGGGAGATTAGGACCTGGATCCATCCTACCTAACTTTGAAGGATTTACTCTGGTCCCTACTCTCCATAGGCTCTTTCCATAATCAATGGAGAGATAGTCTGCAAGGAGGTGATTAGGAGGGCTTAAATCTTAAAGTAAGCAGCAGACAGACAAGGTAGTCTGTCTGGTAGCTACTCCCAGCAAGAAAGACTGGAGACACATCACCAAATCCACATGTGAGATATATTGTAGATACCCCAAACAAAACAAGAGTTTCAAATTTTTTGCCATTTAGATATTAATGGCAGTCAGCTACTAGACACGAATCCGCAGAAAGAAAAACTCTTCTCCACTGTGGGCTTGGAGAGTATTACTTGTCACCTGAAAGAGTCAGCAGTACGAACTCCAACGTGATGAAGGTCACTAAAAAAAAGAAAAAAAGCCAAACAAAACAGCATCCAGACCACACCACCCATCAAAAAATAAACAAACAAACAACAACAACAACAGCAAAACCAAACCAACAAACAAAAAAACCCCCAAAACAAAAAAATGTTTCAGATCAGAAGCCATTACACCGATAGTAACAGTAACAAACAAAACAAGCAAATGAATAAGGAATTACAGCAAAAATCAAATATAGGGCTATTTTGTTAGCATCATATATGTCTTCAGAATACTAGTTTCATTGCAGCTTGTAACAAGACTAAAAATAACCTTCATCAGTTTGTATTTGCATTCTGAATCACAGATTATTTTTTTAACAGTATTTACTGAATAAAGGAACTCCACTAGCCATTGACCGCCAGGACAATTAATACCGTTCTTGTTAAGGGCTCGTGCTGAGACAGGCCTTGGTTGCACCACATACAGCTCAGCTTGACTGCTCTCGCTTATAAATCCAAGCCGAACACACTTTCTGCGTTGCATCCAAAAGGATCACTGGGTAGAAATCTATACTTCACTTTATCCAGGAGGTCAAAGCAGATCATGTTAACTATCTCTTCTTGTTTTCAAAGTGATTAATTCCTTCTCCTATGGAAATCAGTAGTCTTTTGTATTATGGACTTCAGCATAATTACCTGGTGCATACATATTTCATCCATCAACAGTACACTTCAAATTTATTAAAGGCTTTTCTCTTATGTGTACAAGTCTTTATGACTTGCTTTTTATTTCAATACCACATTAACACAACGTAGTGTTATACACTGTGTATACAGTGTAATACATGTGTAAAATGGGTTAAACTGGCTTTTTTCCCCCATGGTCAGTTTACAAGGAACAAAACAAAAATAAATGAGTCCTTATCAAGAAGAGTCACAAACATACTCTGTAAATTAACATACATCAGGTGCTGAAAAAAATCCCAGCACATCAGCAATCCAGATCAAACAAGGATAAAGAAAGGGGATTGACAAGCTCTTTGTTATCTTTTAGAGAGGTAATTGCAGGTTTCCATATTGATAATATAATGGAACAGATTCCAGTTTCAATAACTCTCTTAAAATCCAAGGTAACACTGTTGACTCCAGTAAAGTCATTCTGGATTTACACAGGTGGAAGAGAAGTAAATATATTTTGACCTGATTGCAGGTTTTATCCTTTCATCCATTCTAAAATATCTATGGTATTTTCTCTACTACAAATATTCTCCTCATTTTTAAATTATCAGTACAGAAAAAGCCAAAGGGTCGTGTAAGTGACCCTTTTCTGTACGACTGCATCTTTTAACATTCATAAACCATATCTTCACATTCTGCAAAATTACTTATTTTCATTTATTTAGCAGTAAAAGTGGAATGTATTTCAATGACAAAGGGTTCGTCTTGTAAAAACTTTATCTGGCAGTAAGATCACACGTAAATGCTCTCCCACACATCAATGGGATTGTTCGATAGCGCCCTATTCCATCAGAAACATTCATTATATTGGGCTCTAATTTAGCCCAGAGGCACATGCTGATAAAAAGCAAAAATGCACCTGAATGCCAACGTCAGATTTTCAGTTCAACTGTGGCTGTTTAACTGCACACAACAAATGGAGTACTTTTGTCAAGAAACAAAGCTCACTTATGGAAGCTGAAAGGAAAGATCAAAGAAAACAAAACAAGCAAATATGATTCAGAAGGTGTGCTTTTGCAGTTCAAGGCAAACGATCATGGCAGCTGTTAAAGCAAAACAGCAGTAACAGGACTTCCACTGGGGAAGGAGTGGACCCACACGATTGCTTGTTAATGCAAGGGAATTGTGGGACCCAATAAGACAGGGTAAATCCTTGTTACTGGTCCAGGTAAAGCTAAAATGCTATTCCACTGGGCTTGTTTTTCTCCTTTCAGCAAATTCCCACATTGAAACTTGTGCCAACTTCAGTAGCCCATGAGTTTTAAATATTTTACAAATCTCATTTTTTTCTCCTTCACTTCAGGGACTCAGCTTGTACTTTTAAAACATGTTTTTTATTCATGAGGGACTTTACTTAGGGTTTTTTTGTTAGTTAGTTTGTTGGGTTTGTTTATTGTTTTTTTTTCCCTAACCATTAAAGTACATAATTGAAAGTGAAGACACCTGACTTTTATTTCCAAATCTATTCCTTTTTCAAGTGGTCAGTGTTTCTGACCTTGTTTACCAGGCTATAGATAGAAATCTTTATAGTTACCTACCTCAAAAATGTTTTGTGAACTGTAAGACTTAATTAATGGTAGCAAACCAATGTGAGTACCATGCAGAAAATACTTTTCTGTAAGTACACAGTAATTGTTTTAGAAGTAACAGCCTCTTTACCTGTGGTAGATTTTTGCACACTGTAGTCCTGTGTAGCTAATCTCAGTGCTGTAAATCCGAAAGAAAGTCCGTTCAAAGTCTTCAAATTAGGTTTTATCCAAGAACAAATGTGGAATAAATCTGGACTACATAAAATAGGAGTGAGGTGAATCAGACACTGTGTGTCCTGAGGAATCAGATACAGTGTAGTCAGCTCACTGATCTGTATCAACACATTAATGATTTATGTAGCTTTTAATTTACAACACAGACATATCTAAAATAATCAGGTAGAGGCAGGCATTAAAAATTCACTGCATGGGTCATAAAACGATTAGTTATTCAAGTGACTTCAGATTTGTATTTCATTAAGGAATAATTTTAATTTACTTTTAAACAGTTTATATACAGAGATTTAAGAACTCTTGGAAGCTGATTATGCAGAACTCCCACTTTTATGCATTCAATATATTTAAGTCCATTTTTTTCAAGCTTTTTTAATTTGTTTGAAAGCATATGGAAAAAATATGGCTCGATAATTTGAGGGGGAGAAAAAACTCCTTTAATTTATAGAGAATGGTGGGTCTATTTTATTTGCATTTTTAACACATGCATGAAAGCTGAAAGAAGATCAAAGGGGAGCCTGGTCTCCCTACTGATCCAGCCTGATTGTATCCCCCTCCCTCCACTATAACAAGCTCTCAACTTGGAGCTGATTGTAGCTTGGCTGTATTTAAGCAGCTGCATTCCACTCAGCTGCTGGAGATCTGGTTTCCTGCTTCATTGCAAGTGTTTATTTTCTACTGTCCTTCTTGATCACATGCTGCAACAATCTATGAAAAAAAAAGCACGACTGGAGTCAGTTTTTGCCTTTCTTCCTTTTCTTTTCTTGTCTTTTTTTTTTCTTTTTTATTTATTCCTTTTTTTAACCTTTTTTTTTTTTTATCCTTTTGCAATAAACATTTTCAGGCATCTCCTGCAACTACAAGAACTAACACAATTATGTCAAAAACATTGTCGTTATCAACCTTGTCCGGGCATCAGTCTAGCTTATCATGCAGGTAGTCTTTGTGTTCTGTTTTTTAACTATTTCTTTATTCGCTTCCATGTCTTATCCTGGATCCCTGTAGCTTTTAACTTAAACAGATGCCTGTCATGTGGAACTTTATTGAAGGTTTTCTGAAACTCCAGATAAATCATGCTGTATGCGTTGACACTGTCAACCTTGTCTGTAACCTTCTCAAAGTCAGGAGAAGTTAGGTGGGTTCCCGCTTTTCCATATTCACAGTTTGACTTTACTCTTTGTTGAGGAGATTGTGGGCCACACTCCCAGCTGATGTAAATCTCTGCATTCTCCATGAAAATCAATGGAATTGTGCCATTTTACACCCTGCCTTGCAAACCTTTGCCTTCTCTGACTGCACAAAGTTTCTATTTTTGATGCATGCTGTAAATGCCCAAGTTTAATGATGCAGTGAACATTTACTTAAAATATGGACCTTGAGATACATAAGTTATCCACAGTAGATTAATACCCCTGCATCTGTGTTTTTTCCCTTTTACTCCCAAACTTGCTTAAAATGAGCTTTCCATATCCTTCCAAAAAAATGAGCAACAGCAAATTACAGTTGAAAATTTTACAGGAGATGGTAGTCCATTGAGAAGGAATCATATATCCAAGTCTGGTATGACTCAGATTGGACAATGGAGGGATATGCATTGTTTATAAACCCCTACTAAATATGTAAAATATGTTTTGTGAGAGAGTTCACATACTTCATTCTCACAGAAAGGACACAGAATCACAGATTTTTCAGATCTCATTTTTTTTATGATCCAATTTCTATTTTCATCACTGAATTTACCAGGAAAAAAACTTGCACCTTCAGTAAGAGTTTAAAAATTAAACATGCTGAATTTTGATTTTTTAATGCATCATAAGTCTTTACACCATTATTGAACAAACCTGAACAGGTAATATTATCTAATATATGGCTTGTAAAATTAAAATCAGATTCTGGAAATTACTACATTTTACTCCTTCTAGAATATCAATTCCGAAAGCATTACTGGCATGTTTTCTTGCTTTTCTAACCAGCAAGGATAAATCAATTTTTCCTAAAGCCATTCGTGCTTTTTCACAACCAAATACAGTAACCAGGCACAATTCTTCATCTGCTTTGTTGAGCTTGATCCAAGATAGTCCCATCCTTGGTGTTCCTGTGAGCTGTGTCTGCATTGCCAGGCTTTTGTTCTGTCCAGTATCAGCATGAAATCCAATGTTCCATTCTGGCTTTGGCTGGGACATGGGTGTAATAACCCACTTTACTGCTTATTTCCCTGCAGAGTTGTGATCGTGAGATCCTCTCCTTGATGGTTCAGAGGTCCTTCAATGGCTTTGACATTCGGTTTTTGAACAAAGAAAATGCGGTGGGAAGTAGAGTGGAGGGAGGAAGAATTTGGGCATGGAAGTGGAGGAAGTATGTTTTATCTGTGCCTTACAGTTTCCTAACACTATCTACGCCTTAGTGCATCCTTCTGGTATTTCTTGTCTTTAGAGACTCACATAGTCCATGACAGACATTCCTCTTGTTCTTATGTGAAAGAAAGAAAACATTTCTCATTATATTAGAGATCCTTGCTTTCTCCCAGGCTATTTAATGACTCATGTGAGGAAGTGATATTAGGCCCATCTGCATCAATAATATTTAAAAACTTGTCCTCAAATATCCCAAGAACTCTGAAGGCAAGAGAGAGTCTCTCATGAATTTTATTGTGCTTTCACTGAGTCTTCTATTCAAAAAGAGGGAATTTGTCCATTGATGAAGTTTGCACTGTTTACTGAGGATGATCTCTTAGCCCTCAGTGTTGCCTTACTGTTGTGCTTCACTGGATTTTTGGAAGGTATCAGACACAGAGTGTTGTGCCTCTGGCTCTCAGCATCCATTTAACAGAACACTGAAAGACAGAAGATGACCTTCCAAGTACATGTTATCCTGACTGATGCCTTCATAGACCTGTACCACAACATCATCAATAACAAAGGGAACTGCATCCTTCTAAGGGAAAAAAGTACTGGTTACCAAACAAGAGAAACATTAGCATCCTTAAATTCTCTTGACATATCTACTCTTGTGTTCATCTATGGAAAGCACTCAGATATTGGTAATGACCAACAGTCATGACCAACATCATTAAATTCAGTGCTGGATAAAATCATAGCTTTTTCCACGTCCTTTTTCTCTTGGTAAATTCTAAAACGTCGGGAGATCTATCTTTCTGAAAGCAATAGCAAAAATACCGAGGGCTCCTTTCACTTCAGAAGTGAGACTGTCTACCTGCTTTACTGGCATCCTGCAGGGGAAGACAGATGCTGTCTGAAAAGGTGTCTGCGGTGTATTAAACAGGATCCAGCTCAGACATTAACTGTTGCCAGTGCTTTTTCGAAAAGAGAATTAGCTCAAGTGTACAAAATCACAGATCCATGCTAGCAACAATTGACCATTCCCTACAGATAGCTACACCTTTGGGCTTTTTCACCTTCTAAGCTGCTCTACCCTGCTTCTATTTTAAAAGAAATATCTTATGGGAACATACCTATTTAGAAAGAAAATCAAGCAACATTTTCAATCTGTATCTTCTTTTTGTTGCTAACCTGAGAACAAAGAAAATAAATGAAAGTTGGATCAAAATGAAGGACTTTAAGATAAAGGTAGCAGAAATTCATTTTCATAAGATGAAGTCCTAGTCTTTGCTTCTTGGACAAGATCAAATTCTGATACCAGTAGAAAGCAGGGCACTAAACAAATGGTGCATGACAATCCTAGGTATAAGTCAATTCAGTCCTTAAAAGACAAAATCATGAGTCCAGTACTTAATAAAAGTTCCCTCTCTGGGTTCAGTAGTAATACATGTGGCATTTTAATGTCAGATGAAGTTCTTAGTGTAATTATGGCATGAAGTTTCTCCTTGAGAGATGAAAAGCTTATGCATTTTTGTCCTTCACATATATATTTTCAGATAACTATGAATTCCAATTTTGGTGTCTTCTCCATATTGACTCAGAGGATATCAGGGATCATTCTTTGAAAATAAATACCAAATATTCACAGATTATTATGGAAAATAAAATAAAATACCTTAGGGCATTATACGGATGTCATTTAATCCCTGGTTCGAGATTTGGGGTTTTTAAAACATTCACAGAAAGGTAATGAGTCAAACAGAACACAGGAATTGGAGTGAGTCAGAGGTTCACTCTGCACCTTGTCAGAACCCTACAGAAGAGGACTAAAGAGGTAGACTACCTACACCATGGTTTCACAATAAGAATAGTTTGGCAAAAAAACAAAAAAATGAAAAGGCCCCAAAAATCCAACACCAAAATACCCAAACCCAACAAAACAAATCCAAAAAAGCCCACCAAAACTTGAAACACTCCAACAAAGAAAGTCCCTATATATTTGTTTACTAGAGGCCTTCATAAATTTGTTTTAGATACTCAGATGAAACTCAAAAAGTGTATGGAAGTGCTGAAAATCAGAGAAATGCCAAGGCAGCCTTCTCCATTTAGATCAGGAATCAGTAGAAACAAGACCAAAAGTCATACAGAACTTGGGGAAATGAGGGGGACTAAATTTAAAATAAATAAAATTTTAAAAGCGCTGAAATCTGCCTTGGATGTTGCAGATTCAACACCTAGAAGGATTGTTTTTTCACAGAAAAAAACAAAGAATGTTTGGAAAGATGGACAGATAAGTGCACATGCTGATAGAGAAGTTACAGTAGAAGTCTTGTTGCAAAATAGTTTCTGCATTGATAAGAAACATAGTTCTGTTTGGGAAACTTGATCTCCCATGGACCTAACTCTACTTAAGCACCTTCTGGAGAAGCTGAAAGGAATAATTCATCTTTCCTAGCTGACAGAGCATTGGCAGTTTTAGCCCAAATGGTTAAAAAATGGTGATTTTTCCTTCATGCTGCTCTCTGTAGAACTGTCATTGCAAAAGATACTAAACGACTGAATATTCATAGGCAGATTTTTAATGATGTTAGGCCTCATTGATAGTTCAGTTTCTGGCCCTCAGTTTTATTTTCTCCAGGCTTCAGTGTGGGTTTTTTTGTTTACTTTTTCCTAGCTCTTTCTCTTACCTTTTTTCCTTTTTTTTTTTTTTTTTTTTTTTTTTTTTTTATTCTCTCTAAGGAGGAAATAAGGAATCATATTTTCTTATTAATAAAAAAAGAAAAAGGAAGGGGAAAAATACCAAAAGAGCAGAATTTGTCTTTATGAAAGAAAATACTGTAGATATTTTGCCAAAAAGGACACATAGTGAAAATAGATTAGTTCATTTGAGCAGTATGTGGAAAATATATATTTCCTGAAGCAGGTGCTGCGAATGAGGAGGATAGGAAGAAAAATGTCTTGCGTGGAAAGTATTCTTCAAAATGTGATTTCTCTCATCACGTGAAGAGGCAGCAAAACAGTACACCACTGAGAGCTGTAGTGTTTCCTAGCAGGCTCTCCTTGGAATCTTCATTTATTTAGTTATAAACAGAGATCTCTTGGTTAACAACATTCTCTGATTTTTTTTATCCTTTCAGTGAAGAGGTGGATAGAAAGAAAAAATGGTGTACTAGGTAATGAGGTGAATCAGAACAAAAAAAATGTTATGTGGGGGTGAAGATGGGGCATAACTATGTAGCAGAAAAGATGCATCTTTTGAAGAAGGGTTTCTATTCAGCAGCCAATACCTCTTTGTTTACGTCTTTGCTTTTCTCATCCACTATGAACAGCAAAGTAGAGACAAGTACTGACTACATTTGGCAAGACAAGAGTCACATATTTCTCTAATTAATAGCTGATCTGCTAGAACATAAAAATCTGGGTCAGCCAAACCAGTTCATAAACATGTGTTGAATTAGAAAAATCAACATATTTTGTCTTAGTTTCTTTGGAGGTGAGGAAGTGAGACATTTTGGAAAGAAATCAATTGCCATTTTTAGACAAAATAAAATTCTGATTACCATCGTCTTGTAATCAGACATGAGATTATCTTCTCCTTTCTACTATCAGTAAGACCCTTCTTTTCAGCAGGCACCAACAGATTTGCTGTAAAGTCCGTGCCTGAACTTCCTCCTTCGACCTAGAAGAACTAAAACTAGTCCATTTCTTACCGTACCTACACAGACCGGGAAAAAAGTAGGCAAAAGCATTGAAACTCATCTCTTAGGGTAAAGAAAAACAGAATCAGCATCTCATATGGAGAATTATAGTTTTGCTAGCATGTTTTAATAGTTGATTAGACTCAAAATATAAGGCAACAGACTGTCTCATAGTTAGTGTGCTTGTTTGGGAAGGAAGATTGGCTATGGATTCAGGTCCACATTTCAGTCTCTAACTGTTTTTTCCAATGACTGCTTCATGTGAAATTCAAATACTTCTTTAGTTCCAGGCTCAGGAATTTTCTCCTCTCAGGTGAGTGGTCTAGCCATTGGGAGGTATGTTGTCATAGTTTTCTTACTTATAGTCCCTTGCTCTGGATAAATGACATAGAACAACTTCAGTCTCTCCATGTTAGGTTGAATAAATTTAAGTAATAGCTTAATTTTAGTTAGCTAAAGCTCTTGATAGGGCTGGGTGTATCCTATCTTAGAGTGGGAATACCCAAGTAATGAAGGAACATGCTGATGAATGGTAATTGAAGTATTTATTGTTAACTTTTGACTATGCACAGAAAACCAGAATTAAAACTTCAGTTTTCAGAAAAAAACAAGTGTTTATGCATTAGAAATCTGCATGCTCTAGGAAAGTTTGTGGTTATGCAACAGCAGAACAAAGATTTTGAGAATGAAAAGGTGATTTAATTTAATTACAGTGGCAAATGTTAACCTGAGGATTTGAGTTAAAGTGATCAGAAACTTCCATGAAACCTAAAAGGACTGAAAGGAAGTCCACCAACTCCTAAAGGCTTAGCCATTCTTTATCTCAAAGAAAACCTCACAAGAGAGCAACAGATCAAGGAAGATGTGTTGATCGAAAGCTTTAGGTTTTGGAGTTATCTCTCCTATCTTCCCTTTGTTAGGTATTTTAACATTAATAACTAAACACTCTCTAATGGTGAATAATAAACTTAAGTTGCAGCGGCAGACGTTTAGATTGGATAGTAGGAAAAAATTTTTCACCGCGTTGGGAAAAGCTTTCCAAGGAAGTGGAAGAATCAATCCTTGAAGGTGTTTAAGAAGCATGTGAATGTGGCACATAGAGTCAGGGGTTAGTGGTTGACATGGCAGTTCTGGGTTAACAGTGGGACTCAGTGACCTTAGAGGTCTTTTCCAACCTTAAATAATATATGATCCTATACAACTGATTTCTAAGGAGTTTAAAGAGGTAGTAGCAACAATTAACAAAAGTGAAAGGAAATGTTTGCCAGATCAAGATGGAACTGTCAGCAAAGTGTTCTTCCACCTCTGAAGGATCCCTCTTCAGTGCTGTACAGGGCTCAATGATTCTCCGCATCAGCTACAGAAAGTTTCTTTGTATATGAAAATGTCAGCAAATCTAAAATGTATGCAGAATTAGAAACCAGGTTGATGAGAACTGAAAATGTGGTTGGGCGTGGTGACAACTTCCAAATCCACTCTGTGCTCGTAAATTTTACATTGCTATTTTTAAAGGTTGTTTATGCTAACACATTTTTTTTAATTGGAACTTGACCAGATTGTGCATATTTTACGATACCGTCACTTTCCAGAATATCATTCACAGTTTCTTTTTTCCTAACATTTACAAATTTAATGACTTTCCTCCTATAAAATATATAAGCATTTGCATTTTTTTGAAATACAATCAGTTTAAGCTGTTTAAAAACAGGAGGGGGGAACATCCTGCTTGATAGTTTACCAATAAAAATGAGGAAAGATATAAAAAACAACAACAGGAACAGACACTCCCTACTTCTAGCCTAAGATTTCTGCAAAACAGAATGCACTGTGCTTTTCTGCTTCGAATGAAAATGCAGATATGAGAATAACAGGATAGACAAGGCTAAATTTTTTCCAGTGAAATTGCATTGTTTAAAAAAAAAGAGATTTCACTGATTTCCATTATTCAAATCTTCTTGGGGTGAATGAACTGTTGTACAATCTTGAGAGAATCTTAACATTACTGGAGGACCTGGGTCTCCAGGATTTTCAGAACTCTGGCGCTTCATCTGTGGGGAAAATATTACTGTGGTTTTCTTACAGCAATTAGAGGAACACTCTTCTACTTATTCATCTGGGCTAACATCATACTGAACTGGTCAGCCAACCAGATTTGTATTAATTAATTAATTGATTAATTAATTTTGTATAGGATTGAGCATGAAAGGTGATCTTATAGTTCAGCTTCAATCCACAATATTTCATACTGCCCATAAACTGAACAAAAGCTCATGTACCTTTGGCTTGAGTATGAAATGGCTGATGTTGAATTGGTAGACAGGCAGATATTTCTTTAGCACAACAGTCAAAACGTAAAAGTTTTGGGCTGGGCTGTGTGCTACCTGGAACAACCTGTCAATGCCAGTCCAGACTTCTGCATATGGTAAAAAAAGCACCACACACAGTTTTGAAATTGATTTTGTCATTTGAACAATCTTCCACTTTAAGAAACCAAAATGATGTCTAGTTCCATCCTGTTTGACCTCCCTTAGGAGAGGAGAAAGCACAAAATCCAGTGCTCTGAGCACTGATTTAGTATAAATACACTTCCCTGCAACCTTGAGTAGATAACTCATATGCCCCATGTCTCTATTGCTCATCTGTGAAATGGAGGTTCTGCATTTCCATACTATATGTGGAAATTCAGTCTAATTATCAGGCTAAAGAAATACTCAATGTATTGCTTATGGTGAATTCCTCTTTAAAATCCCACTTCCACCTATGTTCAGAATCAGTCACTGAAAAACATTAGTCCCCGTCTTGTTTTACTGCTTCAAAAGCATCAGATAATGACTTTAGAACAATATTAGTTACTGATACTGTATTAGACCTAAAATTTTTCAGTAAATTATTTTCTCTTCTTTCATTTAAATGAATCTGAGTTATCAATTTTTCTTGTATATTTTTACTACTTCTGAAGGTTAGATCAATGTCTTTTTTTTTTAAACAACTGTCCCTTTACCCAATTGACCTTCCTACAAAGATTTTCTTTGTTCAGGTGAATTTCTTACTTTTTTCTTCTTCTTTTTTTCATCTTTTTTTAAATGAACCTGAAAGTAATTGTGTTCATCGCTGTATTCTGAATTATAATAGCCACTTTTGAGAATCGTGCTTTGTACAACCAAGACCACTTGATGATGATCTGATATAAAAATAAACCTAGGAGAATAGATTGACTGAGGAAAAGTATCCCAGAATATGCACTACATATTGTGAGAGAAATGAGACAGTGATAATACGAAAGACAGTAGAACTCCTTTGACCTGCTGAAGTTCTACTGTGCCACAGCATAACACAGGTAACCTTACAGTTGTCCAGTTTTTAGTAGTACAAAGAGTCTGAAAACTATAAGTAGTAGGGAAAAAGAGGGACTAAGAAGATCGGCAGTGCAGAAGGCAAAACAGAAAAACTCTTGCCCCAAATTGGGCAAAGAGATATTGTCTATTATTTGCCTTTTGACTTTGTTTAGCAAGGGATTAGAGACTGTGCAGCTTCAAAGTACAGAATCCGATTTTGCTGGTTTGTTTGCTGCAATCCAACAGGAAATGATTCTGACACTGATTTTCCTATTTCAGTTCCAGGTACTAAACAATACTACAATTTTAGCTCACAAAAGCTTTCAGAAAATCAGTAGTGTTTTAGAAACACTTTTCACAGGGTAATGCTTTCCTTCGCCGTGTTTCTCAAAAGCTGGGGATCTTAGCCACACAGCTTACCTTGAAAAAAAATTAGAAACTTCTCAACTGGATACTCCCCTCAGCTGCATGGTGAAAATATGACCCAGCAGAGGAGAGTTAGAGAGCTCCTTCCAGTACCCTTTACACTAACTCTTGCTGTCGTTAAGCGTACAAAGTAGTTGCGCTCTTTAAAGTTGTGGATTTTGAGAGCCTGATTTGATTTGATTCCAGACTGCACAGGTAGATCCACAGTGTCCATAGACAGAACCATCCCATGGCCTTAGTCATGTCAAGCAATGGGAGGCAAAGGGGAAGTTATAATCACTGTGACTCTGTCTTTGGATATAATTAAAAGACAGGATGAAAAGCACCATGACAAGGATAACCAGTTATCCATTCTGTTTGCTGTTGTTGCCATCCTTTTAGCTGTGGAGCTAAATACTGGGAACTATATATATTCATCTCTTTCCCCCTCTGTTTACTCCTCTACCAGAGCACTTAGATACTATTTATGATAGCTTGGAGAATTTGCTGCCGTCCGTCTCGAGTTAGTCATAAAGGATATTCCCTTTATATATAGGGATGGCCATAACAAGCACAGGATTAATTTGTAGTATCTGTAAATTAGCATTGGAAATTCACTTCCTTACATATATATTAAAAGACAGACCCTGAAACTTTTTTTTTTTTTTTAATTTGGTTTGGTTTGGTTTTCTCTTTGTTTATTTTGGTCTTTTTTTATTTTTATTCAGTAGGAGCTGATGCCCTAGCACACCTGAGAGTCTTGGCCTGGGAGGTTTTGATCTTGTTGACACCACAAAATTCCACTAAGCCCACTGGATTCCCAGGTAATGATGACCCTGCAATAGCCTTCCTAGTTAAAAGGAACATGATCCCCAGGGCATGAGGCAGCCTGTTTGCTTGGGCAGCTGACAGGTACACTTGTTGAGATACCTGCAGGATGCAAAGTGGGCCATGCTTACAGGATATATGCCTAGGATTTCTTTCTGAGAGCAGTGCCTCAAAGTTCAGACAGTTATTCTGAGCTTAAGCAGAGGTTGATGTTATTAGATGTGAGAAACTGGACCATGTTTTCGGGTCTATGTATGATTTGCAAGGGCAGCTGGAAGAAGACATCAGAAAGAAGAAGAAAAGTTTACATCCATAACAGAAGAGTGTCCTCAAGTCATGTGTCCTTGGAAATGTTACTTCTCAGCTGTTCTGTGGGAGTTTATATGTTCCCAGGCATTGCTCTGCATCCCCTCTGCAGAGAGGATAATGGCAGTAAAATCAGCCCTTTATGTTCTCAAAGAAAGGTCAACATATGCCTCTATAAACCTTGAAAACATCCCTTTTGCACTTTCTAATAATCAAATGTGTTGAAAGAACCAATCAATTCAGCGTAAACATTTCATGTGCAGCAGTGTATAGTCATGCAGGACAGTGTATAATGAAAAGGTCCAAAATAAAGAATGGACAAAAGTACATCCCTATTAAAAGCATAGATTTATTGACCTATCGATGTGTTTAAAAGGTCTCTGCTCTGAAACTAGGCTATATGTAAATAAGAACAATTGAAAGCAAAGGACAAATTCACAGGAAGAATTGAAACTATATGAATCACTCAGGCCTTCTGTAGCTGGACTTACAAATTATTTTTAACCTGTGCTTGTCTCTGATCCTGAATTCCTTTGGTATGATAAAAAAAAAAAAAGCTTGTTTCTACAAAAGCAATTCTTACCTAAATTAAAAGACTGTGTCTTAACCCTTCTGACTTATTTTTAAATCATAAACATTTTAAAGGACAGGAGTATAAGAATTTATTGCAGACATTTTTTAAACACTACAAATAAGAAACAATACAACATGAATATTTAAAATGAATATTGAACAGAACTATATTCATTCCTTTTTAAAGAAATGAATATAGTTCTGTTCAATATTCATTCAAACCAAACTAAACAAAGTTCTGTTCAATATTCATTCAAACCAAACTAAACAAACAAACAATAGGTAAACAAAAACCAACAACAACAACATTGTACTCTTATTTTTAAACTCCTTTTATTCATTCAACTCCATAAAGTCTCTTCTTTTTCTTACAAAGGAGACAGCATACTTTACAGTCAACCCTGTAGACACAAAAATAATACCTCAAGTGTATTGTTATGATTTCTATCTCAACTAGGCAAATAATATACAAGAAAATATCTTTCCATATACATACGTAAATGTATATGCCTATTTTATGACTGACACCAACTCTACTGTGGACCTCATTATCTCAAGATAACTTAGGAAGCAAAACTTCAGAAAAAAACTTAGGATGCAGACAAATTGTCTCTGGAAAATTGTCTCTGGGAATCTCCCAGTGTTTATGGCTCCACCCTGCTTGGAAGTTCACCTTACCCTGACTCTGCAAGTCACAGCACTCTGAAGCACTCAGTAAAAGAAAAATACACTCCTCCTTGAGGTGTTCCAGATTGGGAGTGTTACTTCTAATTTAAATGAGGGTGCCAGTCTTCCCATGGTGTATCTGAAGTCTAATCACATGTAGCCTTTTACCAGTGCTTTTGTAGGTCTAGGAGCAGGAAAGACATCTAGAGGGGAAGACAGTAAGAGACAGTAGTATCTGAAGCAAGGATTTGCAGATCTCATCCTCCAGAGAATTTAGAAACTGTATAAACCAAGAGACTATACAAACTTAAATGAAATGGGACAGGAATGTAGTGGGAATAGAGGTTCCTCAATTGATTTTAAACACATAACCTTTATTTTGATACTAGATCCTCCAATGAAGTTCATAGAGGCTTAGACAGCTAAATATATCTCCACATCTGACACATAGACCAATCCATGGTCAGCAAAGATGTTTCAATGAATAAGGCACTGAGATTAGGAAGAAATACATTTTAGAAACACACATATCATTAAAGAGTCACTGATTTCTTACATATTTCTACTGAAACATCAGATACTGGTTAATGTCAAAGATGGGAGTCTGGATAATAGAGATCAATTTTGTGATATAGAGTAATGTGAAGGTTTATACAGCTCTAAACTGTTGAACTACAGCACATGATCAAACTACTGAAATGTTCTTAAAGCATGAATATCAGCAAATGAATTTTGGTCTTCAGGCCTGCGACAGAAATGTCATACCACTTATATGTATATAAACAAATTAATTTCTTTCAGTTTGAAATACTCTGCTAACTGCAGAAAGAAGTCTTACATTAAACAGTTTAGGAGAATGTTGGTGAAAGATAGAAAGTTTTAAACTGTACCTGCTGAAGATGAACAATGATTTGGTGGTCAGAAATCTGTTCTTTGAGAAGAGACTGATAGCTTGCGAAAACCAACTTGAACATAACATATTTGGGGAGTACCAATTTATCCTGGTGTTTCACTTAGAGTATCTTTCCTATGCCTTGATTCCACCAAATAAAATTTGCAGCACTCCCAGGTGACAAAAGACAAAGTTGTTGGATCATTTAACTTCTCATAGTAGCCCAAGAGAAAAAAGAGAAAAAGTGGAGAGAGAATGGCAAAAGACATGATGCCGAGTTATTATTAAAGTTGTTCAGATGAATTAGCAAGGTACTTCAAATGGAAAGAGGAATGTCTTGAACATTATTCAACTTTCAGACAGAACATTCTGGGTGAGATTACAAACTGTGGAAAAACATTCAGGTGGAGATTTTTTCTCTCTCTTTTTTTTTTTTAATGAACTCTAAAGTATGTAATTTAACAATTTTATTTTGATCATCTTTTGACATTCACCTCTTTGCTCACAAACACATGCTTTCATGAAACAAAACATAAATGCCAGATACCATCACTAGAGTTATATAATCTTAATCAGCTGTCCATAAAGTACTTCTCATTTCTAACCAGTTTTGAAATTAAAATCTTTCAGGACTTCTTTCTGTGTTAACTATCAAAGTACTTTCTTCAGCAGTTACTTGCAACTCAGCCCAAGTAAGGATCCCTGCCCGTACATAATACACCATTTTCTTACAAAATTTAGACTAGTGTAAAACAGTTAATAATGTAGGAAACCAAGACAAATGCATGGTGTAGGACTGCATCTATGAGCGGTGGAAAGCGAACACGAAAATCTGCGAGGAGTTCCTCAGCACTGTGGAAGAATGTACTTTCTCTACCTTTGTTTGAGGAGTTAAAATGTTGATGCACTTTATATTTATTAGTAATGTTAATTATTTATTGATAATGTTAATGTTGTATGTTTGAAGTGTTATTACCTTATAATATCTCTCTCAGAGTTTGCTACCCTTATTCGCACCCTCGTTTGTGATTGGCACAGAATTGCTGCATTGCAGTATCTAATTTATTAGCAATCACTTGTTTGAATATCTTCATCCTTATTTTCCCTCCATTGGTCTGTATTTGCATGCTCCTCCCCAACTCCTCCCCTTTTTCCAGTATCTTCCCTCCGGACCCTATTTAATCCCAATGCTCCCCTCAATAAAGGACCATTTCACCTCTCACTCCAAAGTGGTTGAACCCTTTTTCCGTACGGGTCGCGACATAATAACTCAAAGAACTTGTAATATATCAAACTAATCTGTTAATGAATGTAAAAAATCAGAATCAGGTGACCAGTACTTACAAGGTGGAGCACTGGGCTCCTCTTTTCAGCATCCATTTGTGCAACATCTAATAAAGCGAGGTATAAGCTCAAAGTTACTGGCAATAGAAAGGATTAAATCTGGAGGAAAAGAAAACCGAACAAATATTTTAATTAGAAAAACTGAGAAAAGGGAAAAAGAACAAGCTTTTGAGCACCTGAGGTCTGGAAAAGAAAGATATTGCTTGGTGCAATAAAGTTGATTTCTTTTGCTACAAATCTTTGACTACCACAGGAACAAGGATACCATTACTCCTAAACATGTTGCAATACATTTAATACTGATAGCCATGGTGATAATCCCCTGTTACTACTAGAGAAAATGAGCCAGAAAGTAAATTAGGAAAGCTAAATTTTAGAAATGGCTTTTCGCAAAACAAGTGGGGGAGAAATCACCTTCAAAAGCCAAGCATAACACCCTGTTTGATAATCTAACTCATCTGAAGGCAATTTTTTCCCTGAAAGGTTGTGGGTACAAAACTGAAGACGACTGGTCTAGATCCAAAGGTATTCCCAGCTCTAGAACAGTTTGTAAAGGTGTGCTGTGATCAAGGAATCACTTTCTGAGTGTTCTAACTGGAAGGCAGACTGAATGCTGAGACACAAACCAGTGTTTATGCACACTCAGTATTTTTCTGGAGCAAGAGTTCAAGTCCCATATGTCCACTCGTGTTACTCATGCTAACTTGTTCCTGTATGTTACTTTGCTACACAGGAAACTGCTTTGTTATATACGTACATAAAGAAACTTCCACTAAAATCTGTTAAAGTTGTCGTGCCTCTTACAAATGGAATGCATCAGATTCAGATCCACAAGATCAAGCAAGAATTCCTCTTCAAAGAATCTTGCTGTTGCTGGTTTATCATGCAAAGCATGACCCCCAAATCTATGTTTACATGATAGAAGAGAATCACTCTGAAGGTAATACATTTTGCCTTTTAAAAGAATTTGTGTTACAAAAAAGTGCATTTAAGTGGAAATAGATCTAACATAATACACATCTTAAAAAGCTGCCTCAAAATGTATTTACCTGGCAGAACAGCTGTTCTGGTCTCCTGAGTAAATAATTAAATGTTTTAAAGGAAATGCACATATACATATTTACCTGATAGACTGGAACAAATACAGCCAATATTTTTTATCATGCTTGGAATACATAAAAATTATTTCTGCAAGGATGTGAGCCAATATGGCCCTCATCATTTTGTAAACTTGTCCTGAGGGACCGCCTTTAAATCTGAGGTAGAGATATTTTCACAAAACAACAGAAAAAAAATCACAAAAAAACAAAACAAAACAAAACAAAACAAAACAAAGGCAACAACAAAAACCCAGAAGTATTCTGAAGACATGATTTTTTTTTATGGCAATTTTAATATCTTGATTTTTGTCAATAACAATGGGAAATTCAGAATTATCAAAATGTTCTGGTTTTACACTTTGTAATGCATATTCTCATTTCCGTCTCTGGCCTGCATTTTCTGCTATGTATAGATGTTTTATCAGTTTGATCTGGTAACCTAGTTGTTTTTCAGTCCAAGAGGAGAGTAGGAGCATAGACTGGGAAAATAAGATGGAAAGTCTTTTTAATGCTTGTGAGATTTCTGGATAGTTTGGAAGCGAGGAACAGATCCCAACCTCCTGGTCGCAGCATTACAGAGGGACTGACCCAGGTCATCTCCATGCTGAACCTGCAAAGGCAAGAGCACAAAAACACTTCTCCATATGTGACATGCATGAGAGCTGTCCACACAACAGCAGGAGACAGTAAAGATGTTCAGCTTGATGGCTGCTGGTGCTCATCGACAGCTGGTTTCTGTAGGAGACTGAGCTAGAAAATGTCATGTTTTATGAATTTGCCTCCTTCACTCTGAGGATTCCAGTGGAAGACAGAAGCGGAACAAATCTCTGGTGTTATGCAAGCAAGCAATATAGAAGGCATTTCCAGTTCTGACAATTTGGTCTTAGATCTGCTATAACACCTAGTTTTCCAGCAGCCAGTATCAAGTATAACAAGAAGAAAAGAATCTATTTCAATCAGTATCAATTCAGATTTTTTTGTTTCCTGCATTTGTTTCACTCCTGCAATATTTTTTCCCCCATAAAGATGGTCTTCTCTACATACAAAAAGAGTTCTCTGTAATTATCAGAGAGAGCTTTATTTTTTATGGAGCAGAAGGGCTATAGTGACTTTAGCATAAGGAATAGAGAAGGATTTAAAATATTAACTTTGGCTTTCCACTATCTTTATACCTATAGAGGAATTCGCATGATTAATTATAGATGTCTAGGATGTAGATATCACCTTAGGGGCTCTGCATTGTCAGTGGGCGTTTCTAGGATGTGATTCATCTTACACCAAAGTAGATATCCAAAAGAGATCAAATGAATTTCGACCTGGAAGTATTTATTGTTCTTCACCAAGTATAATGGAAGATGAGTGAGTAGCTAAAATACAGATTTCTGTAACATTGATGTCTGCATTTAGCTGCAAGTATACCTGTCTCTTTCCAGGCCTGTGCAGAAGTAGACTCAGTAGCTGCAACTCCATACATCAGACTGCTATGACTCATGTTGAACTGGAATTTGGCCTGAAAAAAAAGATCATAACAAAAAAGTCATAGTAAATACAGTTTTCAGTCTAGCCACCTTTTTACCTTACAGGTGTCCATACTGCTCTAAGTAGCATGTACAAGTAAGCCTCTTTGTTTACCTAGAAAAGCATCGAGTCATTAAATCTGAAGAAGATGACAAACAGATGCAAGGGATTAATTCCAAACATGTCTGAAAGCCATTAACAATGCTATCTGAGCTTCTCTCACAAACCTGAAGGCAAGATTATCATTTTTGCCTACACATAACTTCTCTATTGCTTGAGCAGTCACTGACTTTTTAGAACCACAAAACTGAATTCTTATACATGTTCTCAGGTGAGATGTCTGAAGAGTTCTTTTTACAAAACGTGGGGTGATGCGATCTTTTACTGCACATGAACTAAATATCTGGTGTTCTGTATTGAAAAGCCAAGACTAGCTTTAGCAGTGGCATGTCTGTGAACATGCTAAAGGCACCAGAGCACACGTACACTGCAATTGTGGCACCAGATTCTTTCTGATTCATCCATCCTCAACAACACGCCAGGATCTTCTCAGTCCTAACGAGGAAGCATGACTGAAGAAACAGTAGTTTTAAGAGGTCTTATCCTCCCTGAGCATTTCAATTCCATAAGACAGCTGGGATATATGAAGTAGTTGCTGATAAGATCTGGTGATTCAGAACTCATATGAAAGTAATAATTAAAATGCTTGAAAGAAGGGGCTCTCATTCAGTTATCTGCTTTACCCTTTATGTTCCATCCATTAAATAGAACCTCTTATATGCATGGTTTCTTAGATGTTAAGAGAAAAGGAAGGCTTGAATCATAAGCAGACATGGACTATGACAGTGCTTTAACCTTATGAACCTTTCCTTGTTGATATGAGAAAGAACTGACCTGCCTTGTTTAATTATGTGAGGGAATTTGTAGCTGAGACAAGTCTCCAGCAGTCCAGAGTCAGATTCTGTCTCCAAGACA